>NW_010561189.1:0-27515 GCF_000687285.1 Phaethon lepturus | reverse complement strand
CCACCCCCGCCCCATCCAATAAAGGATGGAGATTCTCCTTGCCTCTCTTTGTTGTTAATATATTTGTAAAAACATTTTTTGTTATCCCTTATGACTGTAAGCCAGATTGAGTTCTATCCAGGCTTTTGCCTTCCTAATTTTCTCTCCACATGACCTAATGAGATCCTTGTACTCTTCTTGAGTTGCCTATTGAAGGCTGTCTTCCACTTCATAATCTTATTTGGGGGTATTTCCACTAGGGATAAAATTCTTTGCACTTTTTACAACAAAATCTATGAAAATTTTTTTTTGTCTTCATTTGTCACAATTCAGTGTAGACTAGGTCAATCACCCGCTTCCTAATAGGATGGAGAAACTGAGGCAGGAACCAAATCTATGGAAATCATGTTCATTGTTTATGAAGTGCTTTGTGATGTTTAAAAGGTACAGAAATTTAGAAAATTTCATCTCCACTTTAATTGTTTATCTTTAACATAATTGGAGTAAGGGAAATGGCATTAAATATACTGAATGCATTCATGCCAAAACAACACTCTGAAAAACCGTGCAGTTTTATGAATCAGCAAAATATAACTAAATGTTACCTGAAGGTGATGTGGTAAAATTAGACTACCCAGGTTACTAATTTTGTGTTAAATTGAATGATGCTTGGAAATGTATTCCAAAATAAAATTGGTGTAAATTCCTCTCTCTATCCTTTCATTGAGAAATGCAGCACAGGAGAGAAGCTGTCAGATTTTATTGATTTCTGTGAGCTTCTGTATAGTTTAGTATTCAAACCACTCAGAACTCTCATTATCTGTTAAATGTTCTCTAACTGCTGCTGTCATAATACTGAAAATAGGAAGCAAGTGCTTGAAGGGGAACAGGAGGGGCAGAAAAAGAGATGCTCATCATCACCTAAACTTGCTTTCAGCTCCTTTTGGCCTCTGTGTAGAATTTTAATTTAGGTCTTTGTAAACTAGAAGCTTGCTTGGTAGACAGAGCTTAGTCTCAGCTTCTGCTAGCTGACTTGAATTAGGTGAAACAAAAGAAGATTCTATCAACATCAGACTATATTTTTAAAATGAACCACTGAATTCTGGTAAATCTAGGATTGCCTATATTTTTTTAGATTGCTAAAACTTCTCTAAATTAAAAACAAACTATGAATTCTTAAGGATTAAAGTATACAGAGGCATATAGATACTTATTTTAATCTTCCTTTTGCGGTCTGATTCATAAAATTTTAGTACGTGGTATTGGCAATTCTGGGATTTAGCCAGTAAGCAGATATCCAAAACAGAACTGGTATCTAGGAAGATTGCTCTACTCGCCCTCTCAAGTTCCATCTTAAACTTTGTTATTGAATCTTTCCTTTTTTCCTCTCTTTCTTTTCCTTCACCATTTTAGAAAGGATGATAGAAGCAGAAAGACTGGCAGACAGGTGCAGAGGACAGAATTCCACCTGGGAATGAAAGAATTGAGAGGAAGAGTCAGACTAGAGCTTTGTGTATTTGCATAATTTAAGCAAAACATCAGATTCTTATACTGGCTAATAAATTGATTCCAGTTAAATGCAGGCTGTGCTTCCATACTCTGTATTTCTTATCTGGACTCCGTGCTAGAATGAATATAGTGGAAACTATTTTGCAGTATACTGCACTCCATTCCTCCTTGCTTATTCATTCAGGGACCACCTTTAGTTTTTTAGATGTCACATTGCAGTGTAAATGTGTTCAACTGGGTATAAATGATGCATTTTAAGTTCTTGCATTAGAAAATTATCGTAGTATAGGTCATGCAGTGCAGTTTCATGTGTCATAACGGCATTGTGACTTTGTTGCTGTGCATAGTCAATGTCAAATGCTAGAGTTCAGAAAAAGTACAATTACTATTCAGGTGCCAGAATAATGCCGTCCTTCTCGGTCTGCCAATTTCTGCAGCATAAACAACAGCTGTTGCTCAACGCTGTGGATAGCTGTCTGGGGTATAAACAGTTGTTTTTATACCCAGGTTTATGTGATCAGGGCAGCGTAGATGTTGAAGAAAGTACCACTGGTGAAAGCTTTCTGCAGCCTAGCCACTGCGGTGGGGCATAAGAGAAGTGCTGGTACAGACACATCTACATCTCTTCTCCGGAGGCTCTGCGCATCACTGGTGCGGCTATAAGCGAATAACCTGCCCAGGCTGTGGGATCTCTTAGATGCCTCCGAACAGAGTTTTCCCCAAAGGGAAAAGAGCCCAAGCACGGAGCTGAATTTCAGAAGCGTTTCTGGTTGCATCATACGCTATCCTCTAAGAAAAAGTGGTATTGCCCGTTGAATGTTTTCAGCTAAATATTATTCAATTAAGTGGTGTTTTGTTGGCTGAAATACACTGCCAGCTTTTGCTGACCAGATCCAGAAATTGAGATCTTCTTTGGCTGCTGCCCCAGAGATCATTCAGAAATGCTAATACAGTGTAGTGAATTTTTAAGTGGCCATGGTGGCAGACTGGCACAGTATACTTGAAAAGGTTTCATTCATGCCAGTAGATGGGATCCTCTGAAATTGTGCCCTAATAAATATAAAAAACAGTCATTATGTTGTTCCATACCAATATTTTAATGCTTTATATCAGTCAACATTAAAGGTTACCTTAAAACAGTCTTTCACGTATCAAAAAGGTATTTTTGAAACTTACCTATCACCTTTATTTTTCCAAGGAAAGCCAAGGAAAAATGTAAAGCCTCAAGACATAGTCCAGGGTGATAAATTATGCTTCACTTATTTTGTAAATAATGAATACTTTAACTCACTAATACATTGCCCAAGGCTTATAATTATAAATTGCAAAAATAATCATAAAACATGACTGTCATCTGAGATTCAGTTCCATTGTCTCAACAAGCGGTGCGTATTTCTCCAGATAGTACCTTATTTAGTTTTGATTTTGAAGCCATAAAGCATTTTCTAGCAGCTTCAGGTAAAAGTCTAAAAAAAACTGGCAAACACCCAATCTAGTTTAATAATCCAACCATGAAATAAAAAAAAAGCACATTACTGCTATCTAATAATAAAGGGGATCTAATGTTAATTTCTGAAATGCCGATTGTAGAGTTTCAAGTTCTACTGAAACTTAACAAAAATAAAAATACACCTTGTCTGTGTTCAGCGTATCACTGAAATGCTTTTGTGTTTCAGTGACACCTGCAATTTTCTTACCTGGGTGTTCCCCCCTACGGGGAAAAAAATTGCTTTGTGTTGGTAATAGGGAAATGTAGTTGTATCCATGATATACTTGTATCCTGTAAGATATACCAATATGGAGGTGAGTTACAGCAGTTTCTCCAGCTTTGTTCTGTAGGGGACATTGTATATAGTATTATAAATATGTTTAATGTTCACCTGTTGTTTGAGAACTCAAGTGTCTGTTCCTATGGCATAGCTTGTAAGTCTACAGCACCACAATTCCTAAATCTGTGCCACACAACATAAAATTCATTTACGGTGATGCAGTTACGTGACCTGTTTTATGGCTCTATGCACAGAGGATGGGTTGTCCTTTCTTTAAACCCTGCAGAAGCCTTTTTACTGCATCTCTGACCGGTGGGAAGTAGCAGAGAGAAACTCCGTTCATCTGGATTTGGATGCTGCGGCTCACTTCGATTCTTGCCCATCCCCAAACATGTAGTAGCAAAGTACGAGTCTCTTCACTATATGAAGTAGCTTAAGCAACCTAAATTATTAATTCCTGACAAATTGGCATATTGGCAGGATCCTGAATTGGGATCTGCAATACCTTGGGGTTAAGTTTCCTGGGAAATCATGTCTGGAAGCAGATCGCCTATACAAGCTGTAGTAGTTGCAGCACTGATCACAACGGTGGAGGCATGAAGAAGGATTGTGCAGGACTGGGGTGCGTGTGTGGAGGGGGTGAGCAAATGGGTAGAATCTGCAGCTTCTTTGAGAAGTCAAGAAACCATGTACCTGCTATAAGGAAAGTCAAGAAAGTCTTTGGGTTTCATCTTCTCTGAGCTGACTCCTGGGGTGTGATAGTGTCCTACCCTCACACCGGGTGGCTGCCAGTGAAATATTATAGGCTGTTGACTCATTTCCCAAAGGAAGCGGTAAAAGCCAGGTTATTTGAAAGGCTTAAAAATAGACTTGACAAAACCCTTGGCAAAGTACTGAGAAATTATGCAGTGTTTGCAGGGAGATGAAAGTATGCCAGCTTGTGCTTCCCAGTGTTTCTCTCTCTGCCTGAGCATCCTGTAAACCCAGATTTATAGATGCCCACAGCAGCCATGCGGCAACATTGAATTCTGTCGTATTGTTGCTGTTACACACTGAGCTGTGAGTCCTGTCAAGGAGTTTGTGCTGACTGCAATGGGTCTGCCTCGCTCACCTGGGGACAGTGCTAGTGGAAGCCAGAGTCTTGCACCCTGGCACCTCCGGGTGGCCGGAGGATGGTGGGTTCAGCGGGAACCATAGTGAATCCTGGCATCCCACGAGTCCTGGGGGGTGCTGAGCTGCTCATGGGAAACCTGCAAACTGCTTGGGAACGCAGCGCTGGAAGGGCACAGAGCTTTGCAGGGTGACTGAGCTTCTAGAGAGCTGGTGAAACGAGCAGGTAGTTACGCAGATTTCCATCTAAAGGAGTATAGTTTTCCACAAGATGGCTGAGTTTGAAGGAACTGGCATTTTCTGATTGGAAAAAGGTTTCACAGTTTAAAAAAAGAAAAGTTTAAAAGAAAAAGTGTTGTTACTAATCTACTAGAAACATACTTTAATTGAATCCTTTGGGACCTGAGCAAGCATAGAAGATAAATTTAAGATGCATGCAAAAAAGTTTCAGTTTAACGAATATCCTAGATAATCAAAAGGATTTCACCTTGAATTCTATCTAAGAAGTCTTCCATGGAAAGGATATTTTTTAATTAGAGGATAAAGAAAAACTGCTTTATGAGCATCAGCTGGAATATTAAACTTATTCAGAAGTATCCAGTGTTGGCAAAGAAGTAATCCACCAAATTCTGGACAAGCAAGTGAGATGGGTTTCCAGAACCTGATTTGCAAGTGTGCTAGGGTCTGTAGACCTACACAGATTGGGGAGGGTTTGGGGTTTGTTTACTTTTTTGCCTGTTGCTCTTTTTCATTTAAAAGAGATATTATGGATAGATTAATGGCTAGTTAAATGGAATTTGTTCTCTCTGTCACTATTAATTACCAGGCAGCTTTTTAGCTTTCCGTATTTGCTTTCAGAAATGTACTTGTCTATTTGCCTATGAATCAAGCATAGGATAGTTCTACACATAGGTAACTCCATAGATTTTCTTAGTCAGTGACAACTTTCTCAAGTTTTGCAGGAAATAATCCCATTGGCTACCTTAACAAAATATATTTTTATTTTTTAGGTTTTTTTAAATTTTTTATCTTTCTGCTTGCTTTTGTTTTTGTGGGGGATTTTTTTGGTTAGGGTTAATCAAAACTGGCAATCCTCTGTTATTGTAATAACATTAGATGAAACCAACACAACCTCACCGCAAAAAGAATTTTCATTACTTTTAAAGTAAAAATTAGATCTCATGCACTGTCTGAAGGCTGATGTTTTAGAATATAACTTGGTTTTTCTGTTTTGTTTCCTTTCCTCGTACTTTAATAGCTAAAAATATCAACTCAGTTCCAAGAGTATATTTAGCTGAATGATTTAATCTAATTTTCTCATTGAGCATGCACTGGAATAAAAAAGCAAATCAATAGCACTCTTGGATATCTTCAAGATGGTTTCAGTTCCCGTTCCCCTGTGTCAGCCTCCTTCTGCTTTTATAAGACAATGAGCAAAGACTGCAAACGTGGGTATGTAAAGGTCAGTATTCCATGCCTTTTAAATGTGTGAGGAAATTGTTGTTCTTAGGCTGTTATCTCTGTGGTCTGGTTTGTTTGTGCAATATGCTTAATGCATCCTTAGTTTAACAGGAAAACGCATTCCGCTGTTACAGAACTGAGTCTTGGCAGACTGTTTGCTCAGGTGCATCTAAGATGTGCTGCTGTCTATATTGGTTTGTTGTCCTGTTGGGTTGTAGTGTTGGGGCTCATAAAGAGAACCATGAAGTCTGATTTTCTTGTCTTTTGAGATATACAGCTTAATCCTTCTCAGATCAGTTGGTAGGTTTTGGTTATTTCTCTGCCAGCTCCACGAGAAGCTGCTGTTTAAGGTTGATAGGCCACATGCATTTGTCTGTCTTCTGTTCCTGATTTGATTTTTTTTAATAATGTACTATGGTTTATGGATTTATCAATGAATCTCTCATCCAGATCTCAGCTTCTAGAAAATTCTACAAGTTTGTTCAGATTTTTCAAACGTGCATTTCTAGAGTGTAAAAGCATCACTCTTCCAGCATTGCTTTCTTTGGAATGTTTCTAAAAGAAACACAGTCCCCATTTCCATATGCAGGCAGAGACATGCTCCTGTCTCATTCTCTCCAGAGACACAACCCTGACGATAGCCGTTTCAGTCATTGACCATCACTCTGCAAGATCTTTCCCACAGTGGTTTGTGTGCTGGTGTTATGTGAAACTAGATTTAAACTATTAAAATAATGGTAAAAACTGTGTGTTCTACTTGAAGTTGAGGTATGCAAAAGGATACTGTCACCACTGGGCATACCCTGGACCAACAGACTTCTTGCCTACTCAGCTGCCATAGATGCCGTAGTCTGGAAGAGATGCTTATGATACAATCACATGCAGGACAGGAGATTTGATGTTGATATATGCTGAATTTTTCTGGAACCATAGTAAAATTTATAAGGAATGGTTATGTGTAATCATCTATGGGATCTGGGTTGTAACTAAAAAGAGGAAAAACAGGAGAAGGAAGGAACAATGAGTTTAAAGTATTGAATAGAATGAACTGACCTGTAAACCAATGTTTAGAAATGAATTGACCTGTAAACCATTGTCTTTAGAAAACAGAAATAAATGTTTAGGTGTGCATTCTATTTAGAAAAGGCACAAAAAAAATTCACATTCTTTTGTCATCTTTATCCCTATGATACTATACAGTAAGCTTAACTACTAACGATATAAGGTATTTACTATCAGAACAAATTCTGTATGTATTACGCTGTCAAAAACAGAGGTTGCTGTGAGTGTAGATGTAACAATTTACAAAAATATGATGTCCAGTGATCTCCTTTTCTAATTTAAAATTAGAGAAAAAAAATATTAATTTTATAGTTTATAATGAAAGGATAAATTCTTGTCACATTTCAAAATGGAGAAAGATCTTATTTTCTTCTGAAAAGGCTTATTTCCATATTATAAAGGAAGTGGTTTAAATAGGTTTTGACTATCCATTGCCCCTCTTCACGTTACTGAGATATATATCTATGTATGTGCAAGATTACTAATTGCCTGTAAAATTTAAAACTAGTGGTCCTTCTGGAAGGGCCTAAAAGACATGTTACGGGATGATTAATACTGGCAAAATCCTTGTGAGACAAGATTGAAATTATACCTATGGTACAGATGAATTTTAGTAGGATGTATGCTTTGACTCACGTGGTAAGGAAGTGGCCATGGAGATGCTAAGCTTTTTCTCCATCAACACGTTTGGTGTGTCCACCCTAGGTAAAGTGGTATAGGTACCTTGTCAGGTCACTGACAAAACATGAAAAACTAGCACCAGTGAGACTTGTCTGGCCATAATTTTGCAAATGTTGTAGTAACACACAACTCTTCAGTCCCTCATCCCCTGTGTTTTCTCTGGCTGAACCAATTCACCCAAAAATGCAGACAGCTCCTGTCAAACTGAAATCTACTGCTGAGATATCCATGCAATTCTTTGCAGATATATGTATTTTTTGATAAAATTGAAAATAACTTTTGAACAAGAAGTCTCTCCCAGGTTTTCTACTACTCTTGGCAAAAACCTTTATCTTTAGGTATGAATACGACTAAAATATTTAAACATATTTAACATTGCATATTTTACTGTTAAATGCCTATTTCTGAAAGCAGAAATTTCTTTGTCTAATGTTTTGCCAATGCCTTTTTGACATTATAATATTTCCCCTTGCAAAATCTATTTATTTCTAAATTAGAATGCTAGCAGTTACATGTAAGCAAATACAGATTGTCTATAACTCTCTAAATTTACTCCTCAGAATTTACTATTAAGTATAGTTCTTTAAGACTGGTCATCACTTTGCCATAGTTTCTCCTGGCTCCTGAGGACCACTGATAATTTCTTATTTGTGTCCCAATACTGAGAAATGTCAGAAAAAAAAATTTATCCATGAATAGACAACCTACTTGTGAGTCAAAATTAGGTTTTGCTGAAACTACTTGGATTTGACTTAATGCTGCTTCTCCCATATTTGCTCCTGAAAAGAAATGGCATACTCAGGGTACCTTCAGTTCACATAATTAAGAGGTAAACTTTTATGCTTAAACTTTCTTTATTTACAATGATTTTATAGCATAAGCTTTTGCAAAGGAAAAAATATGCTTTATATTTATTTTACTCTGAAAGTGGTTTCAAGTCGTCCTGAAAACTAAACTTGACTTTCTTTAAATGTTCAGCTTATTTTCACCAATAAACTCTCAGGGTAAATGATGTCCTCCTTATGACTGTGGTCAGCGCTTAAGATTTAGGACCTGGGTCTTTTCTGTTCACTTAAGTATATGCTTGAATGTGAATATACGAGGACCCTCAATGAAAATAAAGGTCACAGGAAACTGATCACTTTATTGTTTGCCTTAATAATGAAACAGAAATTAGCAGGAAAAAACCCAAGAGATCACATGCTGTGCGGCACTTGCCCAAGCAGCACACGGAAAGGTAATTAGCTGATGTTGTTCCCTGTTATCACTTCATCAGCATACAAAAGCCAACACATCATTTAGGCTGGGAAGGACGTTTGGTGGTCATCTCCTCTAAGTGCCTGCTCAAAGCTTTTGCTAGCCCTTCTCTGCTCCTTCCCTGGTGAGGGACTACTGCTGACCTCAACTTGCCCGGGGTGATCCCTGTGGTGGCATAATATTGTTGAGGGGGTTTTGTACTCTCGTCATAGCTTCTTTTTTGAAAAGAGTTGGTAGCGAAGACGACAAGGATGGAGGAAAAAGGAACGCCTGCGATGCCCCCGATTTCTTGTGATCTTTTAGTCCTGAGCTTTTAGTCCTATAGAGGCATCTACATACAGAATGTGTTGCTCGCTTCTAGCTTTTTTTTTTAATCTCTCAGCAAGAAATCAGGTGAAGGATGGGGTCCTGAGAACTCAAAGATGAATTTAAACTGCTTTTGTGTGCATGTGCAGTGCATATATTTGCTGTAGGCAGATATGCAATGCCTCAATAATCAGACACAATTATTAAAAATACTCAGATAATTTATGTGTCTCTGTGTATATCTATAGAGAGAGAACTATGTATTCAAATATACATACTTACAGTGGAAAGAATATTTGTCAAAGTATGAGGGAACACCCAATATTAGTATAAGTATTCATCTTTCAACATAATTTTTTTTTTACAGTATTTACACTGGGAAACATTCTGGTGGATACTATAAGATGTATAAAAAATTATCTATCTGTTTTTCATCAGCTACTGTAGTTGTCAGTGTGCATTTAATGGAATTATTTTTTCCAAGGGCAATGAAGGCTTACCTTTAAAAGTAGACAAATTGCAGACAATTTAGTGTACTAGATAACTAGGATTCCTTATCTAAATTGTTTGCATGTCAGGTTTCCTTTGTAGCACTGAATAATTTGGATAAATGACCCTTCAATTGGTAATTGAATTTCCTTAACAGTTGTGTCATGGTACATAAAAAATAATAAAAGCCTTTAGCAGTGCCCTTTCCTGGAGCTTGTCACAGTCTCTACCTCTGATAGTGGATGACGCCTATTACTCAAGTCATATTTTCTTAAATGATGTGGCTTTGTTGAGGTTGTGTCTAAAATTATACTTTCTCCATTAAGTAAATTGTACAGTGGTAAAATCAAAATGAATTTTGTTTTTGTTAATAGTAGAACATTTTACAAGCAACTCATTTTCCTCAAAATATATTCTCAAAATCTAAGGTTGCTGTTAGAAATTTAGTTTCATAATATTATGTACTGAGAGATTGATTAATTGTCAGTAATTTAACTTTACTGAGATAAGGGAAGCTAATTCTGGATTATTTGCATAAGAACTACACAAGTTCTATAACGATGTGTATGTTGTCTGAAGCTCATATGGGACCAAAATGAACTCTGTCAATACTGGGATTTCTGCTGACCTAAGAATTTGAGATTTGGCCTTTAAAATGCAAGTATTGTGGACTGTAGAAACATACAAATGGAGAGTAAGTAGTAATTTATAGCTAATTAATTTCTTTAATGAAGTTAATTTCCCTGAGTCTCTCTGGTACAGCTAGAAAAATTCAAAATCTCACCTTTAAAATAGTCTGGTCATACTGTGTCTTGCAGAAGAAAATGAAAAACATTAAAGAACAGATATCACCCAAAGAAGCCAAATACATACAAATGTCATCCATATTGTTTTGAACTCTTAATTTTTTGGCTTACTAAAAGATTACTAGCATTTGAGTAAAACCTTTTAAACTCATACACACAAATTTTTAGAAGCCTGAAACTTTAACTTGTTGAAACATTCTCAAAAATGCTTTTCATGTTAACTTTTTTCTCTTTAAGTTGAGACAATAGCAATACCTGGAGATCTAATTGTTTATTTTCATTCCTCATCAATCTTCCAAATATAGTTTTTTGGGGATTGGATTCTATCTGTAGTTCCCTCTTTCTAGAATACAGGAGTGTTTCTGTGGCTTTACTAAGTGTTTTCTGTATTGCCTTTATCTGGACATCTTTATCTGTGATGCTGCAGAGAGCATAATGCTTGCTTAAAAATGATTCATAGGTCGAATACCTGCAATTACTGGTACAGGTAATGGCATGATAGTGATTTGGGCATACTGGCTGCCTGGTTGTCTGGAACAAAGGTCTAATGCTTTTACAATACCGTGCCCAGGACCTCATTTTATCACACCAAAAAAAAAAATCTAAATTCACTCAGTCTCATCTGGTTATTTGCTTTCTCTTAATAAGTTGAATTTGTCTGTTTTGACTCTCCAGGGATATAAATTCTACAGACTCGGTAATTCTCTCCCTGTTTTTATGTTTGAAAAATACATAATGCAGTAGAATACCTCCAGAAACTGTAATTAATAATTAAGAGTGATAGTTTTGTGACAGTTAACTCAAAGCTGCCAGAGTTGTTCAGGTCCTTGCCATCTGTAACCTGAAAAGTGCTGTTTAATCTCCCCTGGTAATAAACAGGGTTAAATCCTCATTGTAGCTGGCACTATCGGGACTTTCTGCATCGTTCTGACTATATTGGAAAATTGATTCAGATATGAGTAAGCCACTCGATCTTGAATAAAAGTACAATAAAATAAGTGTATTAGATATTATTAGTTTCCTCATGCATCTTTGTCTTCAGTGCCTGAGTTCTTTATGTTTTTTCATTTCTGTGAGATTTAATAGGAGCCATTGCGAAGTACTTGCGAAGTACTTAGTGGATTTCTGATTGCTACAAAGAAAATAATTGTTCTAGATAAGAGAAATCAAAGCCTTCTTATTTCATGAAAATAACTAGAACACTTAGAGATTTATGATTGCAAAGTTCCAAAAATGTTGTTTATCAAAACAAAAGCACAATACACATTATAAAAACTAAAGATATTTCAGCAATTTCTTAAATTCAAATCTTAGCAAAGCAAATATTATCTAAATAAGAAACAGTGAGAACTGACCTTTCTTTGGGGTCAGTGTAATTCTGATATTGTCAATAAATAAAGAATACCGTTATTAAGAAGACTTGTGATATTTAATGCTGCTTTAATTGGATGATGTAAAAGTCTAGGTTGATTGAAAATAGTGTTGCCTTCTGAGCTGCAGTAAAGACTGCTATGAGTAACCCTTCACTAGAGGTTTTTAACAGAGGCTTTAATACATCATGTTTTCCATTTTAATTTGTTTTAGTAAGGCAGTTCTGTACTTGGGGAACATCTAATTGTACCTGTGTCTGAATGTGTAAAGTTGTAACAATTTCCCTAGAAATGTCATTGCTGAAAACAGTGTTCTTAAGGTTGGCATTAAAATCTAAGTGCACCAATGGTACAGAAAGCTGCTGAATTTCATGATACAAATATTGCCATCTTCCAGGTCAGTTAAGTAAGCTGAAATATACTCTTTTTATTCCCATTGGCTTTTAAGCTTCACCAGGAATAGTCAGATAAATGTGACTCCCACTTCAGTAATTCATGTATTTTTCTTGTTACTGTGTAGGACACTCTTCATCAAAGCTTTCTAATTTTTTCTATTCAAATCTTAAACCTTTATATAAATATCTACAAATACACAGAAACATTTGCTTAATTCCCCTCCCTTTCCAAAAAAAGCTGAACTTTTTGAAATTTCCAATTGTTTTCAAAGGAGGTATGTGCATATATGCACAGATGGTGTTTTTAGGAGCCTGATTTTTCTGCCCAAACTTCTAATGAGTGCAGTCTTGCATGGAAAGTCGCTCTGGTTTTTGTGCAACTATTTTCTTCTGAGAAAAGTGCGTGCAGTATGGTACTGCTGACAATGGCAAGACTGGGCTCTGTTTTAAGTAAGAGTAATTTCCCTATTCTTTCTTGAAAACATAACCTGGCCCTTAGTACCTAATGTTTTCTCGCCTGGGACCAACAGGTACAGCAACCACCTCAGAGCTCCAATGCCAGTCTATCAACAGCACGGGGATCTCAATAAACTTTTATAACAAGAATCGGAGTGAATCACAGAATCGTTAAGGTTGGAAAAGACATTTAATATCATCAAGTCCAACCATCAACCCAAAACCACTACGCCCACTAAACCATGTCCTAAACCTTGCCACATCTATCATCAGATGATCCATCTCGTTTCTGAAGCTTGGATATCTGCATGCAACTGTGCAATCCCATTTAAATAAAAACTTCAGATGCTGCTCTGACTTCCAGAGTATGAATCCTTTATTGAATTTAGTATTTTAAAGGGCAGTTTTACTCTGGAGATGTATGCTAGTGATCTATATGAATGGCAACATTTATAAACCCTCTCAATCAGTTCTGAGGCTTTTGTGAAATCACCTAATATCTTTGCTTCACAAAATCATTGGTCACAGATTTACACAGGACAGCACTGAATTTCAGCAGAACAAAATCAAGCTTTTTAACTCTTTTTAACTCTCTTTAGTTGCTTTCAGTTTAATTATTTGTGCGTTAACTTTCTCCAACTTAAAAAGCTCAAGATATTACTACAATTTATGTGTTCTCTAGGTGTACTTTGATATCAAACTTGGAAACATTGAACAGATAAGAGAATATAATTTGTGCACTGGTATCTTTTCTTAATCCAAGTTTTTAATCCATTTTAGGTGTTGCTTTTTGTCTTGCAAGGAGTTAACCTATAAATAGTTGCAAATACAAATCTCCATTCTCTGTTTTTGCTTGACTTCTTATTCCAGTGGTTTTCTTTGAAGCAGCACTCATAAATATTCTTTAATAGATGAAAATATCCTTGAAGAGCAAATGCGTTCCTCAAGTGTTGTAAATGTCAAAGGAAAGATGGAGGTAAAAATTATCTCTGAATTTAATATTTCTACAAGAAAATTCCCCAGAGGGAAAGAAGCTTGCAAAGAGCACTGATAATGCATAGATACTTATGCTAATTCAAGAACTGATCTTTAAGATCTGATGAACGTTGAGGTTTGTGGAAGGTTATATCTGATTTAAGTTACTTAGTTTCTCTTTGTGCTAACAAATTTCTGTATGGCTATGAAGGAACTGAAACTCCATTTCCCTGTGAGCTTCCCTTTCCAGCCTTGGCTCAAGTCTCTAATCACAAAATCAGTTTTGCATGAACATGTTTTTTTATTCTATACAAATTGATCAAAGCAGATTATAAAATTTCCAACTATTTTTGGTCACTACAAAAAAACCCAGCAGTGTCAGAGAGTAACAGACTGCATCAGGATACTTGTTATCTGCAAATACAATGTTCTGGAAAGTCTTTGAGTATTGCTTGGGCAGAGGCAGTGAGATCATTAGATGGTGAGAACTGAAAATCAGTGAAGTTCAATATGCTGGAGAGAGGTCAGAGAAGCTGAGGGAAGTCTGCAATGCTGAAGAAAGGCTGGAGTACTGGATTGGTGATAAATGGAAATCTGGGTGAGTAGGCAGGATAAACAAGATTGCCAGATGTGTCTCAAAGAAAGTTTCTTTTGTGTTATGTTAGAGAGGTAGAAAGGAATATCAAACTCGAGTGGAATGATGAGTAACATTTCAATACGTAGCTAAGAACACGTGGAAATTGTAGAGGGGATTGTTATAGCAGAATATGGTACTTTTGTCAAATGTTTCTCAAGAACCTGTTGATAGTGACGTTTACTTATGGTGACAAAAAAGAATATTTTGATAGGTTTTCAGTATAAAGGTTTTTCTCACCCCATAGCGGTTCTGGGAACAGTAAAATCAAGGACAGGTAGCAAGTCCCTGAGGCTTTATCAAATGGGAATTTTCCCTTCAGCTGTTAAATGTTTCACTTTAATTTGGAAATAACTGTATAGTTTAATACTCAGAATGTCTCTCGAGACATAATTTCATTTTCTAGCTTTATATACTTCCCCTAAAAGATGGGAATATTTGCACTATGAGAATATTCAGAATGAGGCTAAATATTGAAGGCATCTGTTGTTCTCAGTAGGAATAGAATCCTGAGGGAATAGGATGATCTAATTGAGCTAATATAAATTGTGAACTATGACAGATTCATTTAAAAGAAATCTGAAGTGAGATTCTAGCTTAAAATGCTTAGGAAAAAAGTCTTGGACCTGCAATGTTTAACTAATTGTGTGAATATTTATCTCTTGTCATCTTTACATCAGCTGTTTCTTGTAACATTGTGTTCAGAAACTTGGCTTAGGAGTCTGTGTTCTAGATGTCTTCACTTTTGTCTGCACCTTGGTTTCCTCCCTTGTGTTCATCACAGGCTGGAATGTAATTTCACAAAGCTTACACATACACATTCTTGCTTATTTTTCAGGTTCTCTTCAATTTTGGAACTATATATAAAATTTGCTAGGCTACTATATACTTAAAATTGTATTTATTGCAGTTTAGAAAAAATGAAGCTAAAGTAGGAATGCTTTGAACAGCTTAAGTCTCCGTCTTCCTCCGCAGGCTAGACTAAAGATAAAGCATAATAAGATATGTAACTTATTCAATCTCAATAAACAATGTTTGCCCTGAACTTCAGTTCTGTTCCTTTGAAGCTGGCATAATCTCTTGCATAACACACTTGGGAAGTACTTCTAGGGTCACTCATGATATATTGTCAATTAAAATACCCTGCTGCAGCAGCTTGCAACCGTACTGTCATGTAATGGGAAACACTACCTCCTCTCTTATAGAGCCTTCCATGCTCTTAATGTGCAATCTTTCTTCATAGAAACCTTCCTAAAAAGAAAAGGGTAGGAGGAGTGAGAAAAGCTGATGTGATTATCTATGATATGGACTTGTATCTTTCTGTATGAGACCAAGTACTCCTTTTGTTCGCTGCAGATCTGGGGGCTTTCACTTCTGGCCACAGGCTTTCAGTCAAAACCTGAAAGGGGGGGAAGTGCAGAAGAGAATGGCCTCCTCCTGCGTCCCTTTCCCTATAGGTCTGGGGCTGAACTCAAAAGTAGTGAATAGAAGGGTTGGGAGAGGGGTAGGGAGTGCTCCACCTAAATCCATCGGCAAGGAGAGATACTCAACTGCATGGCAGTGTTAGCAAAGTCATCTGGAGCAAGTTACACGAAATGGTTTGTCGAAAGAGATCCAAGCCATCTTTAGCACAATCAAGAGTGGATGTCCCAGAAAGCCCTTTCCAGCCCTGTGCTTCTAATTTAATTTCTGGACTCAAATGCCAGGATTTCTATAAACTCAGTCCCTGCTTGTATTTACAAACTGTTATGGGGCTGATGGTCTAATCATTGTTTGGATTTTTGAGGAAATAATCCCAATAATAACTATGTTTTTGGTGAAATATGCAATATGCTTAAAGATTAGGCCCTTCTCTCTAGTTACAACATGAGCGGAAGGTGATGTTTTTGTTTTGTGTTTGGTTTTGGGTGTGGAGACTTGTGGTTTTTTGTTTCCCCAGAAGCTTCTGCATAAGATGTTGTCAAGAATTTCAGTTCTGTGCCTTGGAGCCAGTGGCCACGCAAGCAGTGGTTTGTGGTTGTGAGTCGAGATCAACAGCAAACAAACAGAGCTTCAGACCTCCAGAAGCTCAGACTGAGCTGATGCAGTTTTTAATGCAAATGACGTAATAAAGACTAGTAATTTGCAACCAGTAGTGGAATTGTATTGTGATGGTGATGAGAACTTTTACCAGAGAAAACGGACATTTCTGAAGCTCTATTAAGTGGTCATTCCAAGCCATGTTTTTCTGGTTGGCACTTCTGTTCTCAGTGTAATCCTGAAGCTCTGCCACTTTGCCCTCAAATTTAGAAACCTGTCCCATCATGTTTAGGGCAACTTTGGCAATTTTTTTTGTCTCAAATTTGGCAAAAAGTTGTCTTTTGTGCAAAGGACACCAGCTGTAGTTTTATTGAATTTTTAAAGAATTATCCTGATGTGTACTTTCTGAGAGCTGAGATAGCATACTTATATTTCTAGGCAAATTATTTTGAGGTGTTTTTTTACCAGCGATTTAAAAAAATCACGTCTTGTGCAATGTGGATTTTTCATGCAGTCCTGCAGTTCAGAGAAGTGTTTGTTGTCAGAATTGGAGTTCCCAGATTCTGCACACATTTACAAGAACTAATAATCATGGCTAGGCTTGTTTTCCACATACAGAACAAAATAAAATCTCTAGGAAAACACTGAGGGTTCAGCACTGCTTTCTAAATGGTCCTTAACTTTTTTGTTGGAAAAATGTCTTGTCCTTAAATGTCTTGGCCTTAATTATTTGATTGCTCGTACTTTTGGTTTTCTGTAGCATTTTTGTTACAACTTACTTTACTTTTAAAAGAAGTTATAATATCTCGATTTTTACCACCCAAAGCTTTGAGCCATTTAAAATGGATAACATTGGTGATACCCTTCAAACCCAAGGAGGAATTTTTGCACTTGGTTTAAACTAAGAAAAGAGGATCATAAAAATTTGATCACCTTCTTTTTAAATACAACACTGCTGCAAAAGGAAAAGCAATTCTTCTTGGCAAACCAGTTTTTTTAGTTTAAATATCAGATGGTAATTACTATGCAATAGATTATCTAGTAAAGAACCACATAAAGATTGTTTTCTTTTTTAACTTCTCCTTGGAGAAGTAAATGAAGCCTGGACATGTCAACAGAAGTAAACTAGCTCTGTGTTGCAAGGAGTGGAAATGGTTCTGAAAGTCCATGTTCTGGAAGAGAAACCAGGGCAGGAGGTTCCAGATGAGGCAGAGGAAGGGCCCAGCCCAGTAATTTTACCTTAAATAACTAAGGAGTGATGTAGAAACTGTTTTCCCCCATTCAGATACCTTTACTACTTCAGACATAGGAATGTCTTGCATGCTTTAAAGTAAAAAGTTATTTATTTCTTGCAGTCTTTGTCTGTGGACAAGTATGTGTCTGGTGGCCAGTGTGAACTTCAAGTTCAGTGTGGGTACAGTTCTGGGAAAGAGGTTTTTATAGTGCTGAGCAAGTTCAGAAATGGGCACTGCCCCTAAATGATGAAAGTGATTAGAACATGAGGACACCTCTCTGTCAAAAGCCATGGGAAGGAAAGCAAACTGCAAACAGATTCTCGTGAGAGAAGGTGTTATGCATGAAATCCTGCTATGGACAAGAGAGGGAACATGTCATATATCATGCCTGATCCATATGTTTACAGATCAGTGAGTTTAATATTTTAAATAAGCTAAAAATAATAGTATAAACAGAATACAAAAAAGTTGTTATTCCACTTGCAATAATATTAACAGTTCATGTTGATATGAGATCTCATAGTGCAACAGATTCCTGACTAGAGACGTTAAGGAGTAATTTCTCTTGGGTATCATCCTTCTCTAGATAGTATCATAGTCTTCCCTGAGACTGCAGGACATATTGAAATAAGGTGTCCTTCTGTTGGTATTATTGTACTTTTATAAATAATTTTAAAGGCAGAGCGCCACACAAACCACTCTTGTGGTTTTTAGTGTGGTTTTCCCCCCTTGGTTGGTGTCTCTAAAGATAAAATATTCCTGGGGAAGCCAAAGCAATATATTATTTAGAAACATTAATATTAAAAAGGGGTGTTTTCAGATAAATGTTTTACCTTCAGAGAAAATGAACATCTATTACCCATTTGCTTGAATCTTCTATTTTTTTTTTTTCTGGACACGCTCCAGCACCTTGACATCCTTCTTGTAGTGAGGGGCCCAAAACTGAACACAGGATTCAAGGTGCGGCCTCACCAGTGCTGAGTACAGGGGCACGATCACTTCCCTACTCCTGCTGGCCACACTATTTCTGATACAGGCCAGGACGCTGTTGGCCTTCTTGGCCACCTGGGCACACTGCCGGCTCATGTTCAGCCGGCTGTCAACCAGCACCCCCAGGTCCTTTTCCGCCGGGCAGCTCTCCAGCCACTCCTCCCCAAGCCTGTAGCGTTGCATGGGGTTGTTGTGACCCAAGTGCAGGACCCGGCACTTGGCCTTATTGAACCTCATACAGTTGGCCTCAGCCCATCGATCCAGCCTGTCCAGATCCCTCTGTAGAGTAACATGATTATCGAATCAAAAGCAACTTGAAGTTAAGGAGAGTGGAATTACCTAGTTTAATCAAGAGACAAGAATAAAAACTGTACAATATGCCATAAATTCTTTATTGATCAAAACTGGTAAGGGCATCTTTGCAATTAAGATGCTTATACCTGACAAGGTACCTCTGTGTTGGAAATTGTAAAGGCTTAGAATTTTTTTTTTTTCCAATCTAGTTCTTTGGACATAAGATAACTCTAATAGAATTTTTTTAACTGAAAAGCTTATCTCTTCCATTTTTAATACAGTTTCTGCAGTAGAGGTAGCTGCCCTAGTCTGATGGGGAAAAGTTTGAAATCCTAATTTATGTAATATAAAACATCATTTCTACTTGGTGACTGAAGTTCTATATCCAGGCACACAGAGCAGGTGGTATGAACTAAGAAACTTCTGTAGGGCTTAAATAGAAACCATATTCATATTCACCACATATTGCATAAGGCCTTGAAAGTTTATCATTGTTCTTCTAGTGATTAAGAGTTGTTTGCCTCTAGTAGTATTTCTTCTCACAATGAGAGAAACAACTAGTGGTATTCCCCTGTATCTTTATGTTCTGGAGTATCAGCACTGATTATGTAAAGTGTGTGTGTATATTATATAAAAATTATTGTTCTTTGTACAGGTCTATAGAGATGGGAGGAATGCTCATTACCAGCCTTGCAGTTAACTTCCTGTTCTAGGTTTCAGAGTCGGAAATTTATTTACAGCTAACTAACAAAATTTTCTTTTGCTCACCTAGAACATATATAGGTTGTTACCATTATCACTGACTGTATAATAGCTGAGTTCATAATAAAAACTACTTAACTTTCTCAGGCTATAGAGTTGGAAAATGATTTAGATTTATGCTTAAGGCCTTTATTTGATCAGACCTTAGACACTTGTTGCTAAGATATTACAGTGATTTCATACTCAACCTCTACAGTTTTGTGAGGTCTCAAGCATGTGATCCCAAGTACTTGCCCTGCCATAGAGTGTTTCCAGCTGGGAACCAAAAATTCTATGTTTCACTAATGCCAGAGATTGAATTCCCTGGTTGCTCCATTCCTGTGCTTTTAATCTCCAAGATTTACTTTGATTCTGCCTCCTCCTGTCTCTGGTCCTTAGGGACTGATTTAAAGTAGTATTAGGAGGACAGAGGAGGGAGGCTTGCCTGAAGCCACAAGTAGTTGTGACCATATTTCTTGTAGAAGTGGTGGTATATATAGTCGCAAAATAATGTGTGGCAGGAGGTAGGAAGACAAATAATGACACTGCACCGATATTGAATAAGGCCATCAAAATCTACTAGCTGTATGGAGTATATGACTTCAAGACTGTAACGCAGACTCAGATGTTTCCTTTACGGGGCCGGCAATGCTAAATGGGTATGCCACTCTGATTTATATCCTTGATCACTATTTTCTCTTTGAAGTGCACAGTGGGTGGCTTCTTCAGGGTTTATCTATATCATGAAAGCTAGATGAATTTCCAGTTGGCTGGAGATGATCATAAAATACTTTTTGGAATGTGTTTTTAATTTGCCTGTAATGAAAATAAGTGTGCATAGTAGAAAAATTGTTATTTAGGGTGGTAGAGTTTTGAGCATGTATAAACCTTTGTTATTACCTGTGAGCAAGGTTCAGCTCAGGTTTATCAGATATGATCAGATCAATTCTAAGTCTGTTTAAAATTATTTTTCTATTTGTCAGTTAAATTTTGCCTACTTTGGGAGAGCTAATCACCTGTGCTATGTGGGAGGAAGTTCTATGGGACAGTATTGCAATCACAACAGTTCTGGAAAATCTGGAGCAGAGAAGTGACTGCTTGTGTTCCACAAAGGGCTTTACTGAAGGATCACACAGGAATGTTGACAGACTGTTTTTCTTCTCAACATCTGCAGAATCCTGCTAGGAGGGAAGAGACAGACACCACAGGCCTAGCAGTGTGGTAATTTAACTTGCTCTCAACACTGGTACTTTATATGAAATAATTAACAGAATCAAATTTTGGATGCAAGACCGGTTTGAAAATTACTTCAGCCAAGATGTAGGCTTTGAAGAACTGTTTGGGCTCTAGCATCTGTCTTCTGTCTTTCACCTCTCCAGTGTAGTAGCTGCAGCATGTTCACCCAAATGCATTGCAATTCATGCCAGATTAAGGATGTGAAGATTTAAGGATTTGCACCTTTAAACCTTAATTTTCCATTTAATCGGGGCATCAAGCCACATATGCAACCTCTACAGCCTCCACAGTTGTTTTAGGCTAGGAAAAAAATGCCAGGGGAAAGAAAATCCCTGAAAACTGTAAGGAAGCCCTTGAGTGAGAAGACGAAACGTAAGTTTTGACCGTTTACGGGAAATCCTAGGGGCAAAGAGATTCTCGCAGATGACTGAATAAATTATCGAGGCAATGAAATAAAACTTTCTAAAATCATATGTGTATTTTATATAAATATATACATACATACATGTCGCTACATATATATGTAGCAAAAGCATACATCTCATGACTATTTTTACTTACTGGCCTAAGCTGTTCATAGGCATCTATTATGCTTACAGAATTCTCATAGCTAATTTGGTGCAATGACTATTCCATCACTTTAAGAACGCTGCATACCTAGGATGCATAAATAAAATATGTTTGCATACAATTTCTGATTTATTTTTCTTTTAAAGGGTCCATGTAGCTGTTGGGTTCAAAATGCAAGCTTTTCAATATTCTTACTGCATATGGGCATGATATGGAAATGCTTTAGTTATATCAAATCTCGAAACATCTGTGGAACCTACAGATTAAGGCTATGGTTTCTGTAGCAGGGAAGCTGATTCCTCCCTTTTTTTTTCAGTTCAGCTTTCTCTTCCATTAAATACAGATGTAAATACGTGCAGAATCTAGTACACTAAAATGAGTTACAATAACTCCAGATATTCTTTCCACAAAGGAGGGAGAATTAGAATTAATAAATTCTTTTGTCTTGGAGGCAAAATGCAAATTCTTATAAATGGTGTATGTGAAACTAAGATAGGAGTCTAAAACCACAAAAAAGTATCTCACATACTTGTTGATGGTAGTATGCCTCGATCTTTTTTTGATTTATTTGAGAATATTCAGCATTGGTTTGTTTTTTAAGTTGGAAGATGTGACCATACATACAAAACAGGATCTGCATAATAATGAAAAAAAGATTTTAGTGTTCTGCAGAAAGATTACCGATAACATGGCCCATGCAGGTTTAATCATTAGTTTGGCATACAGATATTCAATTTATATTGTACATTAAAAGATAGTACTCTAGCTTCTGCAGTGAGAATTTTACAGTGCATGCACAGAACTTAACGTGCAACATGAAAACTGCATTATGCCGTTTTACGTTTCAGCAGGTAAGTCCCAGTCTTGTTTATTTTCCAGCACGAACCGCAGGCTGGCTGTGGAAGGTCAGTCTGGGAAGCTGCTCAGGTTTGACACTGCAACGTTCTGGAGTGATGAATATTTAATTAGGCAAGTGAGGACCATGTGGGAGGTTGAGGCAGCTGTAGCTCCTAGTTGACTGTCTGCAGTATCTTAAAGTGTTGTGTGAAAATGAATCCTTGTGCTAAGCTTCAAGGACACTGAGTGGGGGGAAAAAGGCATTCTGACACAGCAGCTAGTTACAGGGAAGCTAGTAATAATAGACACAAATGTTGTACGAGTTTCTGTTACACCGGTCAAAGGTTTTATGTTCTGGTGGGATAAGCCACCATGTTTTATTAAGCTCCACAAATGCAATTGAAAATTAAGTTTGAACCTATAGAGTCGGGAACTATAACGGCAAAGAAAGTAATTTATTTTAAGCAGGTATTAGCTATTAGAATGGAGCTCATGTATAATTTGTTGATATTATGCGAACAGCATGAGGTAGCAATTTTTCTGTAGTCCTATTTTAAGCACAGTAATAGAATTGTTTGTTTTTGAGGCTATTATTCATAGCAGTCTTTCAGGAGAAGTTAAAAACTGTAGACAAAAGCAGGAAGACTGTATTAATTCTCAGTGGCATAGGCCAGGATAAAGATTTCTTATTATTATTTGTTCCACATTAAGAAACATTGCATGCGGTTTGGATAAGTAATGGTTGGGCTACTAGACAATTTTTAACTGTGCTGCGAAGGCTATAAAAAATAACTAAATAAATAAGTCTTCATAACCAGGGACCTTGGCAGTCCCCTCACTATCTGTCCTGGACTTTGTGAAAGTTACTATTCCCACAGAAGACAGAACAAGATCACGTCCGCATCCCATGTAGACATCCATTTCAATATGGAGTGGATGAAGCAGAAAGAGTTTTGTGTTCCTCGTTGTCACTGTAACATTCAGGACAGACAGCAATGAGCAATAACCATTTTAAACTAAATTTAGCTAGCACGTTACTACTAAGAAGTTAGGAAAGGAACATATATCTTCATCTCTGCTTCCCCAGCTCATGCTAGCATACAGCTATCTCTGGCTTGTATTAATAACCAAGACTAAATTTGGGCAAGTGAGGTGTAGGAGAATTTTTGTTGCTATTCACTGACTGTGGCTAAAAGTGGTGGCTGACATTTTCATAGACATGGTGAATAACTTGGAATTAGTTCTGCAGTTTCCAGTGACTTCTGTGATGAAGGACTCTAATCCTGCTGCATGCACCTTAGAATAACAGTGGCCAGCTTTGAACGCTTTGGTACACAATGCTGTCGAGTCACGAATTAAAAGTCCAGAGAAGAGCTGTTAAAATAAATACATTAGGGATTGTGATTTAGGAGGACCCTTACTTTTATGATGGACAAGGAGCAACTGAAAGGAGATCTGATGATGGTCGTCTATTTGTGGCAGCTGTTTATTATGCTGATAGTAAACATCTTGCTGTTACCTTGTGTTCACCCATCTGTTAGTTTCTACCCATCTGTTACATCTTGCCATGTGCTTAGGTTGTAAATAGTATCTCTGCTCTTTGAAATAAGGAGGTTAAAAATCCTCTGATAAAAATGTTCAGTTGTGGAATTCAGCATTTGCATCAAGAACAAAAGCCCTCACAAGCCTCTGGAGTCAACAGCAAGGAAACTGCGTGTGCAGGTTTTCAGTGCTCCTGGTGGACTTCCTGCAGTCACCCTTTCTGATGAGGCTGAAGCATCTAATTGAGTTGATTTTGTTATTGTTATAAGATTTCAATTTGCTCTTTCTTTGTCAATGGCACAGGCTAGTTCAGGAGGAAATTTTGCTCTTTTAAGTTGGAAGAATTTTTAAATAATGTGTACAAGGCAATATGTCTCCTAGAAGCCAAACAACTTGTGCTCTGTATATGTCACTTCAACTTGCGCTGTTGTGTTTTTGTCACCAGACTAGCAAACTTATATCTGGCGTGCACTTGTCCTTATTGCAGGCGTTTCTTATTGCCATCAAATATTTGTGATGGGTTTTTCTTCCTCTTTAACCGTTATACTGTGCTTTTTGCAAGTTGAGTCTTGGCCATTGTTACCTAATATGATGACAACCACATGTAACTTCTTGACTATTTTAACAGATGGATTTGCTTTATTTTATTATTAAATATAATCTGTATTTAGTAACTCTCTCTCTCTGGGGAAAAAAAAAGCAAACTATAATGCTAGCTAATTCAGCTCTATTTGTCATTTTATGCCAAGCCATCATAATATTCTGTTCTGAGACAGGCAGTCTGTTTGGGATTAAGATCTTCTTTGAAGAAAGATTAGACTAGATTGGCCCAGCAACCTATGCAATCTAAAAATCATTTTTTTCCCGTATTTATTTTAAAATATTTTTCATATTGCTGTTAATTGATTTCTGCTTTGGTTTTGACTGTTTTGTCTTATATTGAAACACTATTTCTACATAGGAACAAGAAAAGAAATACTGATTACATATCTGTTAATACTGACCAGCTCTGAACTACAAAATCTGTGTAGTTTAGTCTTTTGTCGTGTGAGACTAAAGCTACATAAGTGTATACACCCACCCCACCCCCAAATATGTTTAGGGTGCACTTCAGATGCCAATACATGTGCCTGGGCCATAGACCAATGATGCTGAGACACTAATTGAAATTCTAAAAATGCATGTGGAATTGCACCTATGGATTGACTAGAATTCAATTTCATAAATTGATGCTTTTGTGCTTTTTTTTCTTGCCATGGTGACAAAGATTTTTAAGTTTTTTTTTCTTGTAGCTTTGTTTAGAAATCCTCAAAGGAAGAAAATATTTTATTATAAATTAATTTGTCTTAGCTCTGTAGTACACTTTGTACATTCGGGAAAACTTTTTTCTATTATGCATTTAAACTGGACTGCTGTTGTGGACATAAAAAAGCATATATTTCCTCCTCAGTCATTTCATGCTTTCCAAGTACTTCGAACCAAAATAATTGTGTGGTGTTATTCTGGGACCCTGTCAGCTGGACTGGGTAAAACAATTTGAAAAGCCAGGAGTTTACACAAAATGCTTACTTTTTGCTTCCATTTACTTTTCCTATTGTCTGGAAAAAAAACCCTTTTATTCTGTGTGTACGTGTTTTGTTTTATTCTCCATTGTACTTAACTAGTGACTATTAAACCCTGATTTCTAAGTACCTGATTCCAAAGTCAGAACTTGTAGGAATTGATCCAGATGCCTCAGACAGTAACAGGAATTTTCTTTCTTTTTTTAATAGGTTTTAGGTTGGGTCTATAGATTATGAATTATTAGGGGCGGTCATGGCTTATAGATATAAAAAGTATTTATATACTTCAGTGCAAAGAAACTGTTTCTGAGTGAAGATTTTAGTGCGTCACATCAATTAAACGAAAAAGGTATATTAAAAATATATAGATGTTGCTATTCTCCAACTAGCCTTCATATCAACAAAACCATGGTGGTTTTATTAGTTTTCCATTCTAATTTTCCTCTCCGCTTTTCCCTGGTCTGCTCTTTTGATTTGGAGTAAGCAACTTTAGTCCAAAGATTAGTCAGCTTTTTCTGCTGAGCAGAGAAATATTGGGAGTTAGATTTAATTCTATCTGAATACTGCACTGTTTGTTAAAAGCCTGAAACTGGTCAGAAACCCTTCCTGAACTCTTTCTTAGGTAGCAATTACTGTTACTGATGTGTTGAAATGTGAAAGGTTTAGGAAGAACTGTCAGAACAGATGCAGCTTGGAGGGGTGGTGCGGATAGGGGACGACAACAACAAAACATGGTGTTGGTGATCCGTGCGTATGTAAGGCTTCAGAACAGCACTTCTTTATTTTGAAGTAACACTGCTAGTGAACTTCGTATAAAGCAATTAAAAAGGTCAAAGGATTAAGAAGGTCAAGGCTCTAGCTGAGAACCATTTGCATTGGCCTCTTCTGTCCTCTTCTAAAGAAGAAATACACACTTCTGCTTTCAGTATCTCTTTACCTCTACCAGCTATTTAAGGAATTTCCTTTTCAGATACCAGAGGACTTTAGAAACTTGTAAGGCACACTGCAACCTCTGATGTCTCAGAATTTGATGATTTTGTTCCGTTTTTTGGTTGTTTTTTTTTTTTAAACTCTTCTTGGCAAAGGTTTTCTGAAAAGACACAAAAACCATTTACTGCTTAAGATGTGTGGCTGTAGGAAGCGGTGTAAACATGAAATATTGAAATTTGCCCAGTTCCTTTCTCAGGCTAAACCCTTCTCTGGGAGAAACTGAGGGCTTCTGGGACTTATTTCATTTTAGTTCTTTCCATTAACTGCGTAGCTTCACTGGAAGCATAAGATAGTGTGATTCTGTTTTAGATAGCAGATACAGAAACTATGTCATCTAACTGCAACTTTGATAATGCTTTGATGAATTGTGTCTATAATGTATTTATCTCTGCTCAGCGCGTAATATAAAGACTGGCTTGAAGATGTGCATTTGCGTTTGTTATAATTTTTTAAAGGCATTCACCAAAATGTGTTATGGTCAACGCTGTCATTAAAACTGGATCAGACAGTGATTTTCTTCTGTTAAGCTTTTCCTTAATGGGTTCTTTGTCTTCTTTTAACTGTATTAGGCATTATATATTGCATCATCATCTAATGCAATAGAGTTGTTCTCTGTGTTTATGTAGTACAGGGAAATACTCCAAGGGAAATGAAAACATATTCTTTGGGTTCTTTGGTCATGGATAAAGACTTCGGCAGATCATTTTTATTAATAAGAAATACTTCTCAGTCACGATGGGAAAGAATGACTTTGTCAGGGAATTGAGGAAGGCATGTAGCTTCCTAAAGAGACTTTCTTGGAGAGATCCTAACCACGAAATGTTCACCGCGCCAGAGCCAGCTTCCCACCGGCCCCAGGTCTGCGAGCTGGCGAGCAGGGGGAGCTCCCCACGCAGCGGTCCCACTCGGGCTCCTCTTACGTTAGTCCTCCTGCGCAGCGGCCCGGGGCTTGCGTGACCTTCAGCAGGCTACAGGTCCTGCGGCCGGCCAACGCGCAAAGTTAAGGCGGTGGGGAACCCCCTCCGGCTCCCCGCTCGCATTCATTCCTGCAGGTGAGACACAGGCAGGGCAGGCAGTCCTCGACTCTGACCTTGGGCAGCGCCATGCTACGCCCGGCGCTGGGATGCTTCCCAACAAAGCCGGGGGTCCTGGCGGATGGGCTGTCAGGCTGGCGGTGTTTTCCCCTCCCTTCCGTAACGCGGAGAGCGAGGAGCGCTGCGGCAGACCGAAGAGGGAGGCG
>NW_010561188.1:0-74284 GCF_000687285.1 Phaethon lepturus | reverse complement strand
CATAAAATGATTAATTAATACATTTTACAGATATACTTTATACAATATATAACTTATATGCACATATGTGCATATATTACATATGTGCATACATATAATGTACTTAATGTAATCCTTCCTTACTTCAGTCATACAAACAGCTGATATGTTTTCAAAGAAATTGCCATTTTCCTCCCAAAATAAAATAATGTTAGAAGAAAAACATTCTGAGGCAGAGATCTGCCATAAAGAATTTAATCAAAAAAATAATGGCTAGTCAAACATATAAGCAATTGCAAACAGGATTTTTAAAAAAGGAATTACTGGTGAGCTTTCATACATACCATCTTTAGTCAGTGGAAATGCAGATTTCAAAGACAAATAAATATGCTTGAGTTTATTCACATAAGCAGATCAGCGAAAGAGAAATTTTCTCTTGCACAATTTTGCTACTTAAAATCACTTCAAAAAGTGTTAAGATCATTAAACTTGGCTTTTAGTGTGCATTTTATTATATTGCAGGTAGGATCAGATCAAACAATGAGTGAAGGTACTATTACCAGTTAGCACAAATACTGTACATACTGTATGCTTTGTATGCTTTTGTGTTTGTTTTGTGGTTCCATGTGTGTTTTCAATCTTATTCTCCTTAATAAAATCAGCTCCTTTAGTGGAAAATAAAAATTAAAAATTACATGAAAATGCTTTTTAAAAAGGAAGACTTTTAAATTAACACAGTTAAAGAATTAGCAATAATAAAAAATAACAGGGGTTTGTGGATTTTTTTTCATAAAATATATGTATTGCCTGTGTATATATTATAATAACACCATAGTTTTTGCATGAAAAATTGAAAAAAGAGATTTAATTGTCATTTTTACTACTTTTTTTCCCTTTCTCTTGGTTCAGGCAATGAATATAGACCAGCCAATTGCTATTCTGTTTGTCTGTATTTCTAGTCAATTCTAGGTTTTTTGGCACAAACCCAGTTTTGCACTATCTGAGTTGCAAACACTGCAGAGTTCTGTTTATCTGTTGATCCAAAATACCTGAATGCAGTGGGAATGTTCAGAGAAGGAGAATACTAACAGTAGTCTTAGATTTTGCAGACTTTGTAGAAACATTGTTATGAAACACATATTTCAGGCATATTTGATATGACCAGAATCAGAGTTTCTTCAGTGTTTTTTAGACATAGTTTTCATTTCCAGTACTACTTTGATTAGGGATTTGAAATTAAAATATTCTGCATGTGAATTTTCTGTTTGACAGCTGTTTATTCACAATAGCTTGCCTCGAATGTTAATAGCACAGAGATGTTTAGGATATGAGTGCTCCCACTCCCTCTGCTACCCCATCTTTCCATCTCCTTAAGAGGGGGATTGAGAAGAGCAAGAATTATGTGCATTAAATAGCAGAGGTGACAGAGTATAGGCAAAGAATTAGACCATATTCTGTGAAAAAGAGAAAATTAAATTAAGTTAATCCTTGGTCCATATCAGCACAGTAATTTTGTTTTCCCGCTAATTTTTGCTATTCTTCTTGGGACAATGAATGGCCTAATTCAAGCCTCCAGAAATCCATTAACGTCTCCCGCAAATTCAGTGACTTCACTTCCTACCATCTGCGAGGAAACTGAGTTATATCCTGCTTTCCTTCACCCTCTAGCAGATCCATGGGGTTCTCCACACTTATTCTGGATTTTGGGGCACATGTTCAAGCATGGGAACAGGTCCATTGTGATAACTGATGGCTATCATCTGTGATTCAGCAAAGGAGGACAAGCACTTGAAAGAATAAATAAATTGAATAGGAAGTCAGCTGAGGCTTGGGAATGCTTGAAAAATTTTTCAAAGTTTAGGTGTGAGCTCGATGTAGGTGACTTCAAGTCAAACATGCAATAAGAATCAAAGCCCTCCAAAAAGTACATGGTTTTTTTTATTGACAATGAAGCCATGTGGTCTTCCTGTCCCTTATATTCCCTTTTTTTTGGTTATCTGGCCCCAGAGAACTCCTGCTTAAATGCAATAAACAGAAAGGGATGCCCATGCACCAAGGATTTTGCAGTCCCAAATCATTTTTAAAGACTAGGTTGTAAAAAGGTTCATGCTTTAAAATTAGAATAATTCCAAAGAAAGTGTTGGGAACAAGTGTTCTTCCTACAGTCAGCCCTTACCAACTCCTCTACATCTCTGAATAGATCCTTAGGAACTGAGAGCCTTCAAGGAAATGCCTAGAGATATACAGGTACAGAAGGCAGTTTTTCTACATTTTGCACTTCCATATCAGATGTTTGTGAAGCTGAGGAATAGGTGAGAAACCATGATGTAACAAGCAGAACCTCAAAATACAAGATCATCTGAAAGAATAAAGATGAGTATAAGGAAGCCGCCAATCCTGAAACGCCTGTGGAGCATCTGTAATTACAGCCCGAGGCCTCAGGAGGAGACTTGGGAGCACAGTTACTGCAAAGTCGTTGGCCCATGGCATTTTCAATTAAAGCCTGTCAGGCCCAAAGAGATTGTACTCAGATGGAAGGGGAATTACTAGCTGTGTTCTTTGAAATGGAACAGTCATATCAGTTCATGTTTTGGCATGGGATGGACGTGATGCCTGAACAGAGCCCATCAGAAAGTAATATGCAGAGTTCTCAAAGTGATGGAAATTATGTTTATGAGTCTTCGGTACTATGAGGTAAGGATAACTTCCTGAGAAGGGAAATTATGGTTAATTAAATGGACTACAATACAGGTGACTTGATGACAGAATCACAGAATCACAGAATCACAGAATCACAGAATCACAGAATCACAGAATCACAGAATGGTGGGTGTTGGAAGGCACCTCTGAAGATCATCTGGTCCAACTCCCCTGCCAAGGCAGGATGATGCAGAAGACAGAGAGATCTGCAAGAGATACTCTCTGATTTGCGATGGATCACTTCAGGCAGTCACAACAGGATGGGACACAGATTTACTCCAGATGAGTAAGCCTGGGAAGAATAAGATCCATAGGAATTTAGCTGCCTGAAACCAGTAAAAGGAGAGCTGCGCATGTAAAACTTGATTATGTTTAAAGGGAACACAAAAGCAGGTTTAAAAGATGATGACAAAGTGAAACAGGTCCACATGTCACACTTGGAGAAAAAAGAGACATCCGAGGCAACTTGGAAGGCCATTCACCAGGCATAAATGCCAAACAGACTGGAGCAGCCGGGGGTATGCACCAAGATAAGGAGAAAGGTCTCATGAGAGCCCAACCTACTCCTGAAAGGTCAGAATATAACCTTTAACAGCAAAAGCTGCCACAGCTATCCAAAAGCCAAGAAGAAAATCAGGAATCTTAATGTCTAAGCCTGCAAAGTGCTGTATACATTACAGAGGAGTTCAAGTACTAATGTGCCGGTTAATCATAACCCTTTTTTTCCCCCAAGGTACCCCGAAATTAGTGCGAAGACAATCAGTGGTGGATGTTGATAAACAGGCATCATGAACAGGAAAGGGTCAATATCCAGAAATGCTGGGTTCAGCTCCCAACAGCACAGAGACACGCAGGCTGCTGAAGCAACCATGTCACTTCCGTTAGGATAGGCTTGCTTGCTGGCCGTGGTTATGAGGACAGCAGGCCACACAGGCCTATTTACTTACTAACAAGACGCTAAGTCTTGATGTTGTCACATACACATTTCGTACGGCTACTGGTGCTTGGACGCTTTAGTTACAACCTCTGCTAGTAAATTAACCAGTACTAAGGCATCAGCACTGAACTTAATTAGCTAGTACTTTTATTTGTTCAGACTGACTTTAGCGAAGTTTTGGTGCAGGTCAGCTCAAACACTCCTAAACGCCTCCTGATCTGAAATTAGGGTGGGTAAGTATTCTCTCCAGCGGGCAGTTCAGATGACGTTACACTTTGCAGTGGATACTAGAAGAGGTTAATGTGATGTGTACGGGGTGTTGGCCTAAGGACTAGATAATCAAGCCTGGCACTGTTTTATTTACTCAAAGCTGATAAAGATTCTGCCATTAAAGCGTATCGAAAGACAGCAGACTGAATGACAGAGCAACATAGATCATACCAAAAAAACCCACAAAGTCCAGAGAGTAACAGAGCAGAACAGAAAGATAGCTGAGAACTAGAGACAACCAGAAGACAAAAGCATACAGGTTCAAGGCCAGGAGCAGGAGGATTTAGAGCTTTGGCCAGTCGCTGAGCTGCCTTAGGCACACTGGAAGAAGTTTGGCATATGAGAACCACAGAATCATGCTTCTCCAGCCACAGGGTGTGCCTGGGCAGCACGACAGAGGAACTGCACAAGGCCTATCTTATGGGATTAGCAAAAGGCCACTAATTGACCACGAAAGGCTTACAGCATCTATTGATTGAGATGTTGCCATATAACGATGGCACTGAGAGGAGCAAAAGCAGAAGCAAATCCCACACTAAGAGCAGCATCACAGACAATCAAAAACTGGTATGAAGATTGATATATTTAAAAGAATAGAAGGCCTAACACAATGTCTTGATAAAGGCCAAACCATGAGAGTCAGCTCTATGTTGGGACCAAGTGGCTGCTGGAAATCAGCAAATGCTTGCACGGAGATTTCAAAATAACATGGGTATCAGAGAAGGCAGCAAAGACTTCAAAATACAAGAGTTCAGTAGAGGAAGCCAGCCTGCAAAAACGTAACAAAAATTCCAGCTATTGTGAAGCATTTTTCAACTAGAGTTAATTAAATTAGAGAAACATGGTGCAGAATTCATCACACCTAACTTCAAACATCAGCCATATAGATGTCTCCCATCCAACCTGGTTATACTAAGCTCCCTTTACAGTCAGTGGAAAGAATAGACATGATTAATTTCACTTATTTGAGACACCTGCTTTAGAATGGCATGACTTGTGCCCTACTAGCACTTGTTTCTCTCCATTTTCTAAGAAGGGAGTTTCAGTGATTAGCTCAGATGGAGACATCTGCATGTGGCCTCATAACTCCCAGCCAGGGAGTCGTCTTGTGTTTTACCACCCATTAAGCACCATGCAGGAGGTTGATTGCCATTTTCATATGTGGAAGGCATTTTTTTTCCCAGGCAGCAAAAGTGGCACACGACTATGTGGGGTTCTTTTTCACATACTATCTTGCAATCAGGAGGGATGGCTTTGGGGTTGATTTACAATTGTTGGAATGGCTTTTAGTGCACTTCTTCATTCAAAATGGTCCAGTGGAGGTCACTAAGTCAGCAGACTAAAATTTTGATCATCATTTTTACCGTGATTTAAAATGGTAAAGAGCTGCACTGGCTCTGTCTTTAACAGAAGTTGTAGCTCTTTCCATCTGCTTCTCTTCGACATGCTACATGCACCAATGTCATCGGATGGATAATGGCTTCCCACAGAGGCCCTCAGCAGGGTGGAGGGCAAACTCCTTCTTAAGGGACACTGGTGCCCAGTGAAATCTGCATGGGACAACCCTGCTGCATAGTTTAGGACACCATGGGAAAGGCTTTAGCTGCAGCTGTTAACTATACTACTTCTAACTGCAGTAGGGTGGCTGTATCTCTTTTTTCTATCAGACTCTCAGCTGTACAATATTAATGTAGGAGCAACAATAACAGAAAATGAAGTCACATTAACTTTAAAAACTATACAGTTTATTACAAGTTAACAGTCCTTTAATTCACCCACACAAAGTTCAAATGTTCATAAAGGAAATGATGTGAGGTCAAGTGTGCTATTTTTTAAATATAACAATCTGATAAACCTTGAGCTAATATCCAAGGACAAAGCTGGTACTGAGTTACTGCACATTCCAATGAGAAATTAAATATTAATATAGAAGGCTACCGGGAGTTTCTTACAGGTCTCGACATCACTGAATCTTGCAGTGGCAGTGCTGAGAGCCAGACCCTGCACTTTTCGCTCCCAGACCTCCGATTAATTTCAAATGGAATCATCCCTCTGTAAAGACTGAACAAAAATTGTAGGGCATGGGCCTTGTAGTATTAGAAACACTGTTTTGAAAACCTGTGGAAGCTGCTAAGTCTGAGAAGTTTGCCTTTAGAGCATGAATTCAAATCCCCCTTCGTAAATATAGTCAATATGCTAGGATTTTCATATCCTAAGGAGAAACTTGATGTAACATGAGTCTTGCAATATTTTACAAGGCATGCTTAACCTCTTAATGCGTGTCATGCAAAGATTAAGAGGCAGTGTTATTGCTTGCAAAATCACCTGCTATTTCCGGGAAACAGTCATTTGCTGGACCTGTCCTTGTCACTGACATAACTATAATGCTTTTAATAATCTCCCATTCTGTAAGTGATGTGTTTGCATCAAAATGATGGATATGCTATAGCTGGCAGAATTTTTTAAGATCTGCTCATTTCTATCTTGTTCTTCTGGTGCCATCTAGAGGTTTTATTCTTAGTTCAGCAAAACAGAAAATAAAGTGCCTTATTATATTTCAAAAGTTTCCTTTAAAAACTGTCTGTTCATTAACATCACTTAGGGTGTTATTATAACTGAACTTCTGCCTCCATACAAGAGCAGGCTAATGAAGTGTGCACAAGCTTTTGAGCTGTGGGTTGCTAGTGAACCTTATGGGCTGGGGAAAGATTTACACTAGAGGCAAATACTGCCATTTAAAAAAAAATCTCTTCCTCATAAAAAGCACCTGTAAATTGGCCTTAGGAGGAATTTTTAAGGAAGTTTTTTTTAAGAAAATAAAGAGGAACATATCAAAGCTGATTCAAAGGAAGCAGGTGCTCAGAGAAAAGGCAGCCTTACCGGCTTTGTAGCACGCCAACATGACAGACACAGCCACGACTTTGGCACAACTGGCTGACATCTGCCTCCCATGACAAGCTGACGATGCTCCATTTCACACGAGCACTGCCTACATGAAGCTCAGACAACACAAAAATCACTATTGTGACAGAAAATCATTCTAATAGAAGCATTTCTTCTTAAAGGTAAAGGAATAGCTAATTCACTGTAATGGGCCCCTGGATTTGTAAAAATAACAGAATAGATTCACAACTAGTATAAATGAGTCAATCTCCCTTGACCTTGGCGTAGATAGGCTCATTTGGCATCAAACCTTCTCCAGCAAATCCTACTTTCTTCTCTTCCCCCTTCAGAACGTTTATTAATTGAACTAATGCTGACACCAAGTCTGAAAAGGGTATGTGCAAATGCTGATATGCCTCATCATGTATTCCATTTGAATTGATTACCAGCACATCCTGTTTGCCCCTCTAAAATCCATCCAATTGTATAGACCCTCTGGACAACTATATGCATGTTCAGTTTAAAAAGATAGTCCCTTTTAAACAGAAATGACCCGATTCATTTCCTAGCACTGATAAGATTTTTAAATGTGTACAAAAGAATGAAAGGTACACTGAACACTGAAAAATGTGACACAGTTTATAGGAAGTCCTTAGCCTTTCGAATGTGATGTTCCTGTGAATGATAATTTCTGTACTTCAGCAGAGGATTAACTGTCATAATAAATTATTTCTGTTTGCCTGGAAGGAAATAAGTGAAGCTTGCTTAACTAAGAAGGCCAGCTAAAGGTACAACTGAGATGAGACTAACCTTGTCTCCTGTGCCCAAGGATAGCTCTGAAAAGCTGCCATAACATGTAATAATTTGATAGTCTCAGCTAAAATTAACCTGTGTACTGTAGAAGGAGATAAGAATAATATTAAATTCTTGCTGATACTCACTTTATATGCTACAGAGCTTGGCTCTGATGTTTTGTGAGCCTGCCATAGAAAGATTTTTAAAATGTTAAAGAACTTTAATAAGAATTTAGAATAGAAAGGAAGAAAATTTGAGTTATTTTCTTAAGAGATTTGTTGAAGTTCTTGTGATGACAGATTCATATAAAAATATTTTTTTCTTATTTTGGTAGATACTTGGAGGATAAATCCTTGCTTTGTTTTGTGTCCTAAAATTTCCTAATTAAACTATCTCAAGGCAATATCATGTTCTTGAGTCTTTAACCCTCTCAGACACTTTCATTCAATGACCAGACACAAAATGTCGTTCCATAGCCATGAGAATTTTTCACCCCAAAGAAGCATTTTTCATCACCATCCAATGTAATTCCTGGCTATTTATACTGTGCTTAAATATAAACTCACCATTCATTGGCTCTAAGTACACAAATCTTTCAAAAAGCTGTTTATTTAAATCAAATCATTTTTTAATAAAGTGTGATTAAAGACTATATCCTTTCCAGAGCTGGAGAGTTGTTTTTTATCATGACTACTCACAGATACCAATGAGTTGCAAAGGAGGCTTGAAGTCTTTCTTACTTGAGGAATTCGAAACCACAATGAATCCATCCTCATTCTCATCATTATCTGTTCAAACCATCAGGTTCTTAAATAGTTTACAGTACCACACCCTCAATCCCTCCTTCAGTACTGAAAACTAAGATAAAATACAAGAAAGGGAGAAAAGCTCTGAAATCCAGCATTTAACATGCTCACGTGAGAGGTAGGATGACTAGGTCTAGTCTCTTTTCAGGCTGCTTACCTCGTCAGACAAAGTAAAAAGCACTTCCAAACGCAGGGAAGATTAGCTGCTTAGTGCACTGCCCTTGTCAGAGAGATAGGTTCAAACCCCCGAGGGCAGAGAGGACAGGGAAGGGGAATGTTGCTCTCCTGTCTCCCAGATGAGTGCTCCAACCTACTGTAACTGACAGCTTGTAAATTGACTTCTCATTTCCTCTGCTTTTCATCTGTCTCAAAAATAAACCAGTTTTTGAATCAAGTGAAGTATTTGTTTGCCAGACAAAACAATGGAAGGTCTATGTCACTTAGATGAGGGGAAAAAAAAAGGGGGGGGAAAAGCCCTGAGATTAAATCTGCTCTGAAACTTTTGATTTCCCCTTTTTTTTTTCCAGTTTGTCTGCTGGGGGGGGGCGAGGGGGGAGTAATTAAAAAGCCAGAACAATTATTTCCATATTTTCCACACTTAAGCTCAGAGGCTGTCAGCGACTCAGCACTGGCTGTCAGCCATGACCCCAAACACAAGTTACAGTCCCAATACTTGTGCCAAACACTTTCATCCGGTTTCTCTAGTGAAGATTTTGCAGAGTGCCATTTCTCCAGGCCACCCCTCATCCAAGCTCCCCTGTCTCCCACGATGCTCCCTTTTCTCTGCATTTATCCTAGAGACTAGGAGAAGTCACAAGAGAGGAGAGCTGCATCCAGGACGTTTGTATCACCAGTGTTACTTACCATTAAAAGAACTCTTTAGTGGAAGCTCCTTAGCAAATTACAAAGGTTCATCTAGGTAGATAAATTGACTTTTATTGAACCTGAATCACGGAACCTGATCTGAAAAAAACAGCACTGCAAACACTCAATCGTGTATTGTGTGACAGATTGCGAATAATCTCACTGCAGCCCAGTCTATTCGAACATTTCATGATAAGCATATATTGAAATCTTTTCCTAGCAGAACATCACCCATGGAAGAATTCTGTTGTTCATTGTGGGTAGAGGAGAATCAAGGACATAATTATCTTAAGTGACTGAATTGTATACATGTCTTTTGGTAATAGTTTAAGCTTGCATCTTGACCTGTATTGTAAAGAGTAAAATTAATGTCGCAAGTGCCACCCAGTGACTGTGATTAACCATAATTTGCATTCTTTATTGAAAGTCAATAGTCTGCATGCTACCAGCTGTGAAAATGTGCAATAAGCAATAATTAAACAATGAAAGAGAGTAAACAGAACTAGTTAGGTGTGATTTGGAGCAGTGAGTAGCAAAGGTGACTTTTGAAGTTTTATTAGCACAAAGCAAGAAAAACAAAATACAACCATGTGACCTATGCTTCAATGAGAAAACAGAAAACATTTGTAAAAGCCTACTAAAGATAATGTCACACTATAAAACAACAGTATCACTACTAAGTAGAGACTATCCACTAGACTTACAGGATCAGAGGCTTCAAAGCCAAAGGGGCTGTGTGTGGAACACAGCAGGAACCATCTCTGAATACGTATCTAACTGCAGTTTACTGCCTTTACAGATGGGACATTTGTTCTCAGAGGGTTCTGGGGTGGTTGGTTGGGGTTTTTGGGGGAGGGTGGAAATGGAGGTTTACTGTAGGTTTGTGCAACTTGTCGTTGCTTATGGGAACCTCTGGCAGGCGTTTGGCTTTTTCGTATTTGCAAGTCCCACCCTATTATATGTATTCAAAATGAGATTGTTGCATATGTCTGCAGCACCATAGCAGAGCTACCACCCTAAAGCAAACTCCTAAAAGCTCAGTTTCCCTTTGGACATCACCAATTAGTTACGTGTGGGAATACTTCAACTACAGCTCATGTATTCTGTTTTGTTTGTTAAACATAATGTCAAGCTTTACTTCTTACTGGATTTTGCCTTGTCCTCGGGTTTGAGGACTTCTTCTGATGGTGGTATTGGCCTGGGTTTAGCAAGCTGGCCAGGCTTAATTTCAGGCATTTTTTCACCATGTCTGTACACACTTACAGTGACATCCACTGTTTCGCCGCCATACTTGTTCTTGACATGGATGCTATATTTGCCTGAGTCTTCTGAGGTCACTCCCTTGATTGTTAAACTAGCATATTTCCCTTGTTCCAATGAAAACACATAGTGCTCATTAAGTTCAAAGACTTTGTCATTCTTGAACCAAACCACTTCAGGATCAGGATTTCCAAATACGGTACAGGTCAGATTCAGTGTCTGAGGGAGGGAAAAAGAAGTAATTTTGAGGATCAGTCAGATTTGTTTAACCAGAATGTTCTCAGTATTGTTTTCAGGCACTTCTTATTTATAGTTAATTAAAGTAAGACAGGTATCATGTTCCTGAGGACTGAAAAGTAGTTCCTAACTTTCAGGTTTTTTTAATTCAGTCTTTTCACCATCTTACCAGTGACTGTGATGCAGTAATAGCCTCAGGGTAACGGTGTCTGAAGATGGTAAGTTGGACTGTCATTGCAGTCCTGCCTGCAGGAGACTCCTGACAACCAACTAGTCCGACATGAAGTGCAGGCAATGATAGGTTTAAAAACATCCTTGACGTTTCCCTATACACAGCAGGGAGGAGAACGGAGCAAATTTTTTCTGACCAAGGCCTCCTGAGGTTATTGCTTGAGATGATTAAAAAAAATAAAATCACTTAAAAATAGACTGCATAACATGAATCACTGGACCTTGATTCCAGGTGCTGCTGACTAGTAAAATGGAAATATTTAATGAAAAATAAATAATGCATAAATGTTGTAAAAATGTTACACACATGTATAACATATCCAGAGAATAGCTGAAATGACCTAGTAGGCCATCCTGGCAGTTCAGGTATTTTTCAAAGACTGAACTGAGATTGAAGAAGCCCATAAAATGTTTATGGTCATTTTTTCAAATTTTTATATAGTTACGGCTGAACCCCAGTTTGTCCACCATAAGTATATGCATGTAAACTTTATGTATTTAGGTACAGTGATGACAGAAAAAATGAAAGAATCATGTGAGAAGTTGCACTGATTAGTGCCTACTTTGTCCACCTTTGCTTGAAACTCATTCTGCCCAAAATTCTGCCCTAGATAATTAAAAGTCACCTTAAGAATTTCACATACACACCATTGTGGTAGGGGAAAAAAAAAAAAAAAAGAAAGAAAAAAACCCAATGAACAAGCCAAAACTGATAGTTTTTACCAGGATGCTTCTTTATATTCCCTCGCCTTCATATTCCCCTTCAGGTTTCACCAAATCCTGACCCAGAGGGAGCAGAGAAAGTCTCTCTGTGTGCACCCGTGCATGTTTTTGTGCAATGTTTTTCTTGAGTGATGATGACTGAATAGGTGTGATATAACTCAGAGCAAAAAATCAAACAGGAAGAAATTTTAAGTGATCAAAAGTGTTATAAGTTCACAAACAGAAGCAGACTTGCATACTACATGCCTCCAAAGACAGAAGGGAATGATGAAGGAAGGTTTATATGCTCTGGGTACAACCTAGTGACAACCTGAGTGTGTGAGTACTCTTAAAGAAGTGATACGATGTAGGATGTAAAGTTAACTAATAGCCTATAGGAACTAGCTTTACTATATACTATTTAAAGGAGTAAAGATGCAAACATGAAAATAAATTTTTGGGAAATCAAACTTATGTGTAATAACATGAGTTTAAATCTTACTGTCCTTTCTGTAACTCAGGCAACATTTCATGACTATTGCTCTCAAAAGTAACCTCATTTAAGAGCAATTAATAATTAATTAATAATAATTAATCAAGTCTTAACAAGTTAATATTAACAACTTACCAGAGAACAGATATATTCCACAGTCATTTTAGATCATTTGGGCCTGTTCTAATTTATTAGATTATAGATGTGTCCTAAATTCATTTATACTCTCTTAAGAAGCACTAGTAAAACTTTGTATTGTGTCCATATATTTGTGTAGTTATAATATTCCATTGCATGAGGAAAACTCTCCACTCTTTTTTTGTATTTTTTTTAATAGTTACTTCTCACACTTGTACTTACACAAGTCTTACATGGTACCTGTTCACATTTAATTTAAAGGTGATGTTAAAGTTTCACTTCTTTGTGATCTATTTTGTTTTGCCTGACTTCGGGAATCAGAGAGTTTCTCTTCACACATTCTGTTATTTAATCCTCACATGATTAGGTATCCTTTGAAGCCTTTTACTTCTGGAAATGCACTATGTAGCATTTCCTTCACTTAGGGTTGAAGTTTTAGGGCATGATTGTATGAGGAAACCACAGCTAGTCTGTGCATGCAGTCAGGGATGACTCCTCTGAGCTGCTTCCTTACAGTTAGACAGTTTTAAGATGTTGGTCATAGAGTGGCTTACACCTAACCTCCTAAAAGGCTAGCTTTCTTGTTGTGAGGTGCTTCTGTCTACCACAATAAGAAGGCACCTCATGTGAATACTCATTAGAGACAAAGGAAGGAATGGGCCAAGAGGAAACACATCTCTCTCTGGTCCAGAGTTGAGCAGCTTTCAGCATCCACTGCAAGGACCACATGTTCCCCTATCTCTCTAAAGAGACTGCTCCTAGATATCCAGAAAATGGCCAAGTACACAGAAAGTTGGAAGTGTTGTGTGCAACCTCTTACTCAGGTGATAAGAAAGACAGTATCCACACAGAGCAGCACAGCCATGGTCTCACAAGATGCACTTCATACAAGAGATGTGAACAGCCTGATCAACATGGTCTTGATAGCCAGCAGAAGGTAAGTCACATTGGCTCATGAGCTGATCTGCTACAGTCAGTCATAATGAAAGTCCATCTAGCTCTTTTAGAGATCAAAGGCAACTGCTTACATATATAAAAATACAGAGGAAGAATAGTGTGATCCTGTTCCCTGTATACCTTCATGTTTTCTGCAGTTTGGTGGCTTTTAAACTGGTTATAAGCACAAGTTGTATCGAGAACATTGTATTTAATGGCCCCTACTGGACTTCCTTTCATGATATTGCATGTTTTCTTTTTTGGACCCAAATCTATTTTTGCCTAAGGTACTAAGGCACAAATTAATTATGAATCACTTGAAAAAATACTTACTTTTGATTCTTTAAAGCCTGTAATGACCATGTAATTAGGCATTTCCTAGTTCTTGTGAGAAGTGTTGGATAATAATTTCCAAATACCTCCTCTGCACCATGCACAACACTCCAGATTTCTGTTTGGTTTTGGGGTTTTTTTTACCCTGTTCTCTTTCAGTAATTATTCTTCCCAGAGTGAAGATCTAGTTTCTCCCCATAGGGAAGGACAGGGCACCCAAGAGAAAAAGATTTGCTTCAGGAGAAAGGGACAAGAACTTTTTGTCTGTGTGGGAAGGATGTAAAGAGTTTGTCTTTCCTGGACTGAAGACTTGGATGCCTAGAGTCTGGAACACACCCCCAGGATGGAGAGACCAAAATCCAGCACTTCCTTGTACCTGTAAGGACTAACAGCAGCTCAGACTAATAGTCTTCTCCTTCTATCTTAATACCCAGCAAGTTTGGGCTGAAGTGGCACGAGATCCCGCACCACCACAACAAATATCCCAGTGAAGGGCATCAGTCAGTCAGAATCACAAAATTTCACCTCCACTAGTCAAGCTAACCTAGGAAGGGACTTTGCAAAAATTTACCAATTTTGGCTTTGTAACTGGACATTTAGTTATTACTGATATCAAAAAATATGTGTACTCACTGACCTTCAGTCTCCCGTAATTATATATTGTAATGGGGCTAGCTGCTAATATATAGGAAGAAGGGAGAGTTTAACCCCTTGGTGGTTAAACCAGGTGGGTTCTTTACCCTCCACAACAGTCTATGCCTGGAATGCGGGAGAATGGGACCTAATTTTTGTTTCTGTTATACTGGTTCTCAGAGAGTAGCTGCTTCCTCCTGCTGCTTCCATTTCTTGTACAGGGCAGGAGTGGACTCTCCCCTTGAACTGCTCTGCTCAGTACGCAGAGCTGAAAACCAGCCCAGATTTGAGTAGGCAATTAACTCAGAGCCTCTACATAATCAGCACAAGACCAGCTCCTCTTGACGCTGACCTTGCTTGCCTAAGATCTGAAGCAGGCTGTGTCTCCTCTGACTGTAGAGTCAGCTTACGGTAGCATGTGTCTCAATTAAATGACTACAATTAGGCGGGTTAAATTATCCTCCTTCTGCTTTCAGCTTCTTTGAAATCATCTACATTCCCTCCCCTTTTGCCATCAAAGCAAACCTCTCACCAGTCAGCATGATTTGTTGACAAAAACTGTCCTTACCTTCCCATCCATGATGGTAACGACGTCAGGCAAACCACCAATGACTTTACCACGATCTAGGAGTTAAAGAAAAATATATGGACCATGTGAAATTTAAACCTCAAGATTACACCTTTCTTAATGATTTTATAATTGTGTCCTATTAGTCACAACTTTTGTTTGGATTTAACTTTAAAAAAAACTGTAGTCTCTGGTTAATTAAATAATACTATTTTTGTGATATTTTTGTTTCTTTTTAATGTATTTTGTGGTCCCTTCAGATTTTTTAGCAGTGATTGTGCCATAGCATTCCAAACTGATACTGCTGAACTTGACAGTTTGTGCTTTGGGCACAGAGCAAAGCAAGGAAGATGCTTTTAGCATCTTGGTGGTATCTAGGATCTAAGGAAAATTTGTTCTGCCACTCTCTTTGTGGGCAGAAGCCTCTCATCGTTACCAGGTGAACTGATAGCAACGTGCCAGAATTCCTACAGCCCCTAACAGTAGGGGTTAGCTTCCCCACCATCTGTGTCTCAGCAAGCACTGCCAATGGGCATTAGCAGGTAATTTTTTACTTAATGGGTAGATCTCAATATTCGGTATCATCAGCAGCTTTGAGAGTCAACACCTGCATGTATGACACCCAGAAGCTTACGCTGCACAAAACCTCTGCAGACACAAGAAGATACAGTGGAGCCTTGCAAAATGTGTCAAACTTTTAGTAGGTTTCCATTGGAATTAAAACCAAATAAATCCACAACTTACTATTATTATTCCGATATTATGTGCTAACAGGGAATTTCTACAGACACAGCACTCTGAAAGCTATAGCAGCATATCATGATGGATACCTTAAAGAGAACACTAGATTACATTGTGGAACACCTTTGATAAAATGTAAAATAAACTTACTCTTCTCAGCAAAAGCAGCTGCCCTAAAATTGTTGAGGAAGAGAGGAAGAGAAATATATAAAGTTATTAATGAAATTATTAATAAAATATTTTTCTGTAAGTAAAGACACTGTTGTTACAGCATCAAAATGCAAAAGATGTAGCACTTACTTGAGTCGCTGGAATTCTGCATATGCATCATCAAAAGCTGTAACAAAACAATTTAGAAAGTTATTGTCCTTGAACATAGCTTGCACTTGGGGCTCATTATAAACATTTAAACACATACCCATGTTAAAACTCTTTTAAAACCCATAGAGGGTTACACAATAGAAAACCAGGAAACCAAACCCCTGAAACCCAAGGCCACTGGTGGTGAAAACAGATATAAGACTAAAAAGGTCATAACAGTTACACAACTAAACTACAACTGATTCTGACCAAAAGCTTTCTGGGTTTACTGTCTTTCCTCTGATTATTGCTAGTAAATTCTGTTTAATTGATGAATAGTTTTCATATAAGTAGGGTCTTATAAGTATACCTTGCCCAGACAGATCAAGTGTGCGTTTGTAGGATTCCTTGTCACCAAAGATTTCAAAGGTGTAGTTCCCCTTATCCTTTTCAGTGGGTTCACATATCTGCAGCCAGGCAACATCCTCTCCACCTCCAATCTTCATCTTTTCACCAGAAGAAATCTTAGATTCTCTGGAAGAAAAAATGAACAGAAATGAGTTGGAACATTCTTTTCGTGTATATTCTCCATAGGAGAGAGGAGAGGAGAAAGTTACAGAGGATAACATACTATTCCTAAACTACGGATAAATTGCAACTAATAGGAGCTATTTCCCAGAAGATTATTTTCTTCCTAGTGGGGTCTTGAAATACTTTGGAACCATTAGTATGAGCTTCCATTCCAAAGACTAATTTGTTCACTCTTATTCTCCTTCTCTCCACATACACAATCACCCGTGTCTACATCCATATGTACATACATGTCTGTATGCGAAAACCGTGCATGATTTTAGTTCTGTACACTTCATACACACTAACATAGAATAGTAAACTAGAGGCAAACAACTTTTTCTGATGAGGAAAAAAAATCTCTACCTTTCATTAACTTCAAAGATTGATTAAGAAAACAATAAAAGATTTGCATAGAATTTACTATTCTTGCATCTTTTCAAAATACATCTTTGGTTTTTTAAGAACAAGACAAAAAGCAAATTTCTTAACTTCAGACAGCTATTAAACAAGTCTTAAAAAACAGCACTGTTACATGGATTTATCATCACTTCCTAAGCTAAAAACATAAGAAATGCCCTACTGATTCAGATCAGGAGTTCTTCTGGTCCATAATCTGTCAAGAAGAGTGGAAATAGAAAAAGCTATTTAATGAGAGCACGTGAACCAGACCACTTCCAATGCTTTGAAGAGGGGTTTCATCTTTCACTCATTAACTAAAGAAATATTTATTTTCATCCTTCTTCCCCAAGCATCTTTAGCTGGAATTTTTAGTAGGTGAACTCAGCATTAGCTTCTCTTTGGTCAGTTATTTTATTTGCCCAGACAGGGCTGATTTGGCTTCATTGCTAGAGAGTTACTTTGATGAAGAAAAGGAATTTTTATTATTTCTCTTTCTGTAAGACAACTACATTGAGCTCAGTTTACCAAATTCAATACCTGGATAGAAACTACTATATATTAGAAAATACTACATATAATATTCCCCACTGTGCCATGAGTGGACAATGCATACTGGCTTTGGGACTTGTATTATGTTCCATACTACAGTATAGTGGATAATCCAAAGCTAGCTAGAAATTTACATAGTGTGTTTCATGATGTGCAGACAACAGTAAAAAAACATGGATTGCTCAGCCTTTCACTTTTTCCAAAAAATTCACTAGAACCTCATTTAAAAGAGCAGGAAAGTTTGAAGAGGCTGGGGAAGGTTGGTTGGTTGGTTGGTTCGTTGGTTTGTTTGTTTTAGTCTTTGTTTTAGCTTTGTCAACTCTGTCTTACAATCATTGTATTCATGAAAGAATTGAAATTTTATTTGTTCTAAATCTGTGTTCAGTGATCTTCAAGACAATCAATGTCTAAGATATGGTAAAATCTGAAATATTGTGGAGGTGAGGAGTCTGTATGTAAATATAAATGTGCACGTTGATATTTCCATATTAGCCGTGTAACATTCTCTAGTTTTATATTTCTGTGAACTGGATGGGAGAATGGACTTTTAAAACTCAAGCAGATATACTAAAAAGCAGAGGGAAAAAATACTTTTCTTTTCCTTTCCATCATACTAGTACCACATTTATTGAAAGAAGGAGCAGGACTTACTGAATACAAAGCTTGAGTTATGAATACAGCTGCACACCCTTGCAGAATTGTTCTCGAGCTCCCTGAGCCTGATGATCACCGACACTTTTCTTGTGTTCTTGTCTTCATAGAAATCAAGGGTGGCACAGCATTGCAAAATTAGGACAACATGCTGATAAAACAGCCTCTTCCTGTCCAAGTCAGACCAGCTCACTGTGTCGTTGTTGTAGGCCATCAAGGAATGTAAAAGTTGAAACCACTCAAAGAGTTTTAAAATCCTGCCAAAACTTACCTGTGATTTCAAACAAATGAGGGCCTGACATAACAAAGCATTTGAACACACATTTAACTGTGAATACACAGATGAATAGAGTGCCTCCACAGTCAAAGATTAATGTAACATGAGGGTGGAAAATTATTGGGAACTTTAAAGCTCATTTCTGGTTATATTTTCAGCTCTGAAGGCTATTCTCAAAGTATTCTGTGCCCCATTGAATATCTTTTCAAAGAGGAGGAACAGAATTAAAATATTTTGAGTTACTTAAAACTGTATCAGTTTGAAAAAAAAAAAAAAGCTCCTTTCTTAATACAGGCTTTTATTAAACTGTGAGAGAATAGTCTTAGTATTCACCTAGTACTGGAAGAGAATTTCATCCACTTAAAGAAATGGGCAGCCCTGAAGAGAAAATTATGCTCAAATATTTTGCTATCTTTGAACCAACCAGATAATATCATGGAAAACAGTCTTCTCTTGAGTAAGAGGCTGGAATACTGTAGATTCATTTTTTCCTGGCTGTTACAGCCCTCCTGATAGGTGTTGGACAAGTTTGTAATATTTCTTTTACTGCACGCACTATTTATGCAAAAAGAGAATATGAAGTGTCTGGACAGAGACATTCATTAATGTGGTGCAGTTAGTAAATAAATGCCACAGAATAGTAAATAATAAATCATAAAGACAGCATTTTTTCTCAAATAAAATTGAAAAAATATTCTTATCTACCTACCAGTTGACTTTCATTTCTTCATTGTAGTACTTCAAGAAACACTGGAGCCTTAGTCCTTCCTCAGTGCAAAGGATCTTCAGTGGAGAAGCTGACTTACCTACATAAAATAAAATATATGCAGATCAGACAGGATAGTGGAATGAACAGGAAACAGTCAAATGGACTACTTGTACTGTCAGGACAAAAAAAAAATTCAAGATCTGGGCTATGATTCTCAACTCCAAGAAAGAGACAACTGTTCATGACTCTTAAAGGAGATCTACTGATTTGTATCAGGTGAAAGTTCATTATGAGCTTATGGTTTTATTGTCATATACAAGCATTATGACTAGGAAGATCCATTGTGAAATAATAAGCTCGTAATGTAACTGCCGTGAAACTTTAGTGTCATGATTCTAATTGCACAAAAATTTTATTCTTGTGCAACCCCTGTTCTTTCAGTGGAATGACTCCCAGCTTCTCACTAGGACCAGGACCAGAATCTCATTCTCTCTCTATCAAGGTTCAGTTACTAATGGGAAGTAGGAAGAAAATTATTGCTACAACATTGTCACAGTATCTAAACCAAACAAGCCAGGTGGAATAATACTTTGTTCCCTTTTAATACTGTCAATTAGCAAGGTCAACGGCCTATTCAGAAACCTAATAACATGTCCATAATAATATAAGCATCATGACTCTCAGAGATTTCCCACTTAGAATAAAAATTGTCTGCCTCAGGCTCAGATGACTTAAACATAAAAAATCTACATGAAAATCCAAGGCAGCATTTACTTACCACTGACCCTGCTCAATGCCAGAATTATATCATCATACACTGCCAAGAAAAAAACGAAAAAAAGAAAAAGAAAATGTACCATCAGAGTTCAGTCAGAATATAGCTTTGCTATGTTCAGTTTAATTAAAGCAATATGGAAAATCTTCAAATCCTTAAGCAAAGAAAACCATTAAAATTGGACACTGTCTGTGTACAGCATATGAATTCTGTGCTGTGTCACTCAGTATCTCCGCTGTGTGCGGAGTCAGCTGTCTGCTGTCAAATCTTTGTCTTTGTATACCTCAGGCCAGAAACAGTAAAAGGTCATTAAAACTGGATAGTTCACATTCAAAGGAGAGAGCAGGGGAAAGAGAAATTATCGCATTCTGGGTAAAAACAGTTTTCACTTGCTCCCTGTAGGATAGCATTTGTCAAATGTAAACCCCTTTGACAGCAAGTTAAAGAAAGCAGGTATCATATCGAGCTTTTGAAATATCACAGAGCTGATGGGTTTGCAGAAGGGGAGAGAACCCTGGAGACAAGGGCAGAAGAGCGGGGAACTCGTTCATAGCAGAAGAATCCTATTCAGTGTCACTGTGTGAGATGGAAAGAGAGAGAAAGAAAGAAGCGCCATAATCTGAAGAATGTATATTCAAGACTGAAGAATGCATATTCAAGGCTGAATAATTTTTATGGATAGGGAAGACATCAAAATGCATCAAGTTCAGAAAATGCTACTTGTATATTTGGTCTGTATTGATCTGTATATGCACATTTTTTGTCTCTGTTAAATCGTGATTCAGTTCCATAACCCTCTGCAAACTCAAGTATGCTTCTACTGGCATGTTGACATCAGGACATGAATTGCATACTAAATATACATTACATTACATTACAGATGTCTGGGAAAGTGGGGTTATATTATCTACACTGTCTAAATTATATTTTTTTTCTGAAAGAATAATGGGCGGAATTTATGCAGAGGAAAAATGCCTGAGAGACTATCAAGTGATGGTACAGCCTTCTGAAGTAAACCACAGCTTAAGAACTCAGTCTGAGAGTCAACTTTTCCTCTATTTGACATACTTCCTCAACTTGCTGAAAAAAGGTGTTAAGAACTTTGGTAAACTGAGTTAATTTTTGAACATGTCTTTCTCCCTCTATTAGGAACAGGCAAAAAATATTCATTATCTGGGGCAAATGTCTACATGCAGATGGGATGAATCCAGGTTCGCTTTGGCCTAGTTGGTGGGACCTAAGCAAAGAAGCCCAGGGAAGATCTTTACCAAAGTTGAGTAAAAATCATTCATGTTGGCAACAGATCAGTCTTTGCTATAGACTCAGAAGTAAACTAACAATATTTTACTGAACAAATTTAAATATACATAGAATTACAGTAGCTCATTGTGATATCTGATACCATATGAAACCTTATTTAACTGCCGGTTGTAGCTGCATTTTAGATTAGATTTTCTTGCCCCTATTTGTATCTATATTCATTTGAATGCCAGTGCACACTGAACTTGAACCAACCTGTCCCATACAAGATGCAGTCTTCCAGGGCCTCATTCATGCTAAACTTCTCTGTTTATCATTTACATTTCAAAGCTAACTCCACCATTGTCCTGTTTTTGGCTGGGATAAAATTAATCTTCTTCCTAGCAGCTTGTATGGTGCTGTGTTTTGGATTTGTGACTAAAACAGTGTCGATAACACAAGGATGTTTTAGTTATTGCTGAGCAGTTCTTGCACGGAGTCAAGGCCTTTTATTTCTGTTCCTCAGACTTCCCCACCAGCGAGCAGGCTGGGGGTGCACAAGAAGTTGGGAGGGGACACAACCAGGACAGTTGACCCCAGCTGGCCAAAGGGATAACCCATACCATATGACATCATGCTCAGCAGTAAAAGCTAAGGGAAGAAGGAAGAGGGGGGGACGTTCGGAGTTATGGTGTTTGCCTTCACCAGTAACTATTATGTGTGATGGAGCTCTGCTTCCCTGGAGATGGCTGAACACCTGCCTGCCCACGGGGAGTGGTGAATGAATTCCTTGTTTTGCTTTGCCTGCACGCACAGCTTTTATTTTACCTACTAAACTGTCTTTATCTCAAACCATGAGTTTTCTCCCTTTTTCCCTTCCAATTCTCTCCCCCCTCCCACTGAGGGAGAGTGAACAAGTGACTGTGTGGGGTTGAGTTGCCAACTGGAGTTTACTGACAAAACAGTTCTACAATTTTACAAACAAAATAAATCTCAGTCCCCACTGACAGTCCCACACCAACATATTCAGCACTTTGGTGCTTTAGGATTTTTTGTAGCTATTAAAGCTTAACAAATTTGAGAGAGAGCTCTCTACAAAAGATCTTACATAAAAGGGCACATCTGTCTGATTAGAAACCTACTTCATTTCTTGCCTGTCAGAGTGCTAGAGATTAATCATTACAATGCCCAGTGTCGCCCCTCCTAAACTGGTGATCTGCAGTTCAGGCCTCTATAACATAAGAAGAGAATTGAAATGCAAAGGACCCCAAAAATGTTTGCTAGCTTGCTATTTGCAAGGATAGATCTTTGACACCTCTTGAGAATATGGTCCAGGTGTCTCTGTCCATGGCAGCGGGGCTGGAACTAGATGATCTTTAAGGTCCCTTCCAACCCAGAATCATTCTTTGATTCTATGATTCTGTGAACATTTGGAGATCATAATTTCAATACAGTAAACTGAATGTTACCTTTTCCTGATAATTCAAGAGTAGATACATCATGACCTCTATCATCTGATAGTGTCGCCTTATAAACTCCTTCATCTTTGCGAGACAGCTACAAGGAAAATACAGGACATTTAGTGACAAACTTGATAATAGTACAACATTTGCTCAACCCCTGCATGATTTTCTAAATCAAAAAACATACATTGGTACCGCAATCTGGTTAAATAATCTTACCAGAGATTAGATGGGAAATATGAATGGATTGCGCATGCTTTTTTAGGGAGCTGTAGTTAGTTCTTAAGCTTAAAACATATTCTGATTTTGGCCTTGAGAAATCATGTTTTTGCCTCTGATCCAAAAAGACAAACAAGATTGATCCTGGTCAGTAGAAATTGCAAGTAGTTTAGCAAGATGTAACAGAAGGTAACTTCAACCCACACAGACTTTAGAAATTCAATTTTCCTTCAACCAAAATGATTACTTTTTTGAATCAATCTATGTAAAGCATAACAACAGATCTATATCTTTTAATTGTCCAAATATCAACTCAGTAGCTTACATTCAAGCAGCAACTGTAGTCACATTATATCTATGTGAGGTAAATAATGAATTGATTACCCTAGGAGAGCTTACATTCTTAAATCTAATGCAGTGATATTGCATTAGAGGCAGCAGGGGGGTTTGGTTTGGGTGTTTTTATTTTAATTTATTTTAAAACTTGAAGGAAAATATCTAAATAATTATATATAGATTGGAGGTTATTTAATTGACTCTTAGACTTATACAAGTCCACAAACAAATAAATTATAGTGGAAGTATCATATAATTGAATGACACATAATAAGAGCAATTCAAGCCAAGCAGAAATCACCCTCCCCAAAAAAGTCTACTCAAGAAAAATAAAGCCACTGGAAAGTCAGTACCCTCTTGCAAGTGAAATGAAGGAAGGAAATTAGAAGAATATGAAACCAACAAATTAAATAAATAAATCCATTAAATGCAATACGCATTATGCTGAAAGCAGAAAAACTCAATCTGAGGAGGTTTTGGCACTTGACGAAGACAGCAGCTATGCAAGCTAAGACTTCAGACACAAGTTAAGTTATACTGTTTGCATAAAGATAAATCTTACAAAGCCATATACCTCAAACCTATTCATTTTAGGCAATAAAACTGAAACATTGTCAGAAATGAGGTGCTTGAACCAATTGAAAAATCAAGGAGCAATAAGAAAGAATGAAATGGAGTTCACCTAAGGATGCTGAAGCAACTTAAGCGTGACCTGTCTGAGCTGGTAACAAAAATAGATGCTGTTTTACTAGCATTAGTTACTCACCAGCTAATTGAAGGGTAGCAAATATGCTTTTTCTTAAAATGGTTCACAGAAGTCATGATAGCTGGTTTAGTGCTCTGCCTGGCAAATCTATAGCGTGTTAAGCAGAAGCTGTCATTTCTAATCAATAGGTGATACTATACCCTGGGAATACTGAGGTGACATTCTCCCTTCTGCAGATCAGGCACCTCATCAACATCAATCCCAGAACCGTCCTTATACCACTTGAAAACAGTCTCCTTCTTTGTGTTTGCAACCTGTACAACAGAAAAGGCATATAAGCCTGGCTGTGTCCTGAAAAAGGCATTGCACTGTAGGTAGTCACACAGGTACTGTCAACATAAGAAGCCAATTTTTTTATAACTCATGTCAAATAAAGCTAAGTAAAAAACCAATTTCTGCTAAGCAAATCTCAGTCCTACGGTATTTATTTGCAACACAGAAATGGTCAGAAATATACAGCTTACAGCTTCAGAGCCCTGTCATATCCCTAAAGGCAATCCTGTCAATCTCTTCCCTTAGAGGGTTTTATGGTAGTTTGTCTAGAGGTACCTGTGAGAAGTATCTTTGAAATTAGAGCTGCTTAACCCTCCTTTATCTTTTTGTGTTTGCCGTGTGTCTCCAGAGAGCTGTAGCACAGGACTTAGGCCCTGTCTTAGAGAGACTTCAGACAATTTGCAGATTTATCCCAGCTACCTAAGCAATGTCATTCAGGGCTATATTGCAGACAGCAAATAAAATTACTATTCTGAAAGCATTTGAGACTTCAAAATTGCAAGCTGCATCAGAAATCCTTTTTTTCTGCTACACTGTGTCCTAGGGGAAGTAAAAAGACTTGAGGAATCCTAGAAATTGTCGTCTCTCGCAACACAAAGGGGCTTAACAACATAGCACAAATGCAGAGAACTTGCTTGAAAGCCAAAATTTTGCTGTAGTAACAGCAGTTTGTCTAAGCAATGCATAAATAGACTACAGCTATGCCTCAAGTACTGCTATAATTTTGAAATATAAATTGTGTATTGGTGATGTTTAAAATATCGCTGGATGAATGACCTCAAACTGAATTCAAAGAAGTTAAAAGTCCAGCTCTTTTTAGAAACCCTGGCAATATTTTTTATTTTTCTCCCTTTCAGAAACACTATGGTTTATTTGACATCACTATCCCCATACCCTTCTAAAAATCACAAAAATGCAATGGTATTTCCATGTGTAGCCTGAATTTCCAGTCAGCGTCGCTTTGGTGGGACAGAGCTGGCAGGGCATTTTTCAGTCCCCAGGCAGTTCCTTTAAAAAGCCTCCTTAAAAAAGAACTGAACAAATGGATAGAGGGCAGCCCAGAAGTTAATACAGATTTGCAATAGTTTTCAAGTAGCTTGCTTGGAGGAAAAAAACATACACCAATTTCTAACCCTTTCACATGAGAGAAGTCATTCTGTAGATGAACAGCTCCATGAAAGCTCTCTATAGAGGTGACTAGACAAATAGGAGGGCCTCCTATACTTATTCCTGGACATGTCTATAAAACCTGCTCAAATTAATCACATATATTGCTGCTTAATAACCAGTTGTGGTTGTTATGGATGTCTGACAGAGTATTTGACATCACAACCTGGCCCAAAGCAATGCCTTGCTTGAGAAAAATGAGCAGCATTTTACATTTACCAGTAACTACAAAGTGGCTATTCCTGTAGTCATATGACATGAGTGGCAATTTCATTTGAACAAGCCTGAAGGAACAAGGTTTTAATACTTTTCAACAATTTTTCATCAAAGACTGTTAGCACTCGATCGGACAATAAATAGGCTGAGTTTCAGACACATGCAATTTGCAGTGCCAAAGTTATTTCATGTTGACATTTACTATGAAAAGTTACCTTTTTCGCTGTTTAGCCACACACCAAAAATCTTGTTTTTAACAGACACAGTACAAATAAGGGTCAAAGTTATGTAAAAGCAGGTGTCTTCTGAATGTTCTGAAATTTAGAGGTACTTGAAGAAAAATTATAGTAGATGCTGGCATATGAAGGAAAATAAACACATAATAAAAAGCAAACACCATACAATTATCATTCAGATGGACAGACATGTCCCACTGGCATGCAGGGGCTACAATACCAAGAACATGGTCATTAATCCCAGCTATTTCAGAATTAAATACTAAGTCAATCAACAGTTAATTAGGTCCAATCACATAGAAAATAAATGGTACGTGAGTTAATGTGTATTACTTTTGATATATTCTCTTATGATAGAATTTGTTCATCATCATTTGTTCATCATTTATTCATCATTACTGTTATGGACCTGGATCATACAGTCAGTCCTCTGCTCTACTCAAGCTAACAGTTGTCCTGGTTTCCTAACCCCCCTATTTCATGCCACGGCCTTTGAGAAAGTCAAGGCAAAAAGCCTTCTCTTACATGTACATCTTTCACATTATCCCAGGCTCTTTCAAGAGGTAAAAACACCCACAACAATTATTCTTGCACAGGAGCACTAAATAAAGCCTAGAAGAAACCCAGGTCAAGTGCTATGATATGGCCTAGGGAGGCAGGGATTGTTCCTTGGATGTTTTTATTGACACAGAAATAGCCCAGAGCAGCCACACTTTTAACATGAATGTCAGGCATCTGAAATTCATAGGACAAATCCAGGCTTTATTGTTCAAACTCTTCCTATGTACAAATATCAGTTAAACAGGCATAAGCAACAGTACCATGTGAACCTAATGGCCACTCACATACTAACAGTAACAAACATTATAAGGTCAATGGCATAGTTAAAATGATGAGTGTGCTAACAACCCACATCCTAGATTGCATTTACATAAAACGTTCTGGCCTTATGAACAAAAAGTACAGTGGTGAGAAGCATGTAATCAGACGCTCAGCCTTTCATAGTTTCAGTGATATGAACAGGCTCAACAGTCATTGAAAAGAAGGATAATTTCAGATTAATTTGTAGACAATTAACACTAGTATAACTAGTTCAGCAACATTTAGTTCCCCATGTGAAGGAGAGGACAAGCAGGGTTCATGCCTGAGGCAAATGCGTGTCAGGATTTAAAGTACTCCAGCTATGCAGCTCAGTACCAGCTGAGGTACCATGTTGGCTAATGAGTATTGAGACCTGAAATGGGGGCACACAGAATGGCAGCTTCACCACCCAGGTCAGTTCTGCTGGGAATAAGTTGAGGTTAAAAGTCTCCTAATTACTGAGCAGAAGAAAGGAAGGAAAAAAACCCCACAAATGTGCATGTAAATGGTTCATAATGAATGATTCAAGTTAGTCTAATTAAAAGCCAAAAACTTATTCAAAAGAAGTGGAGAAAATTAATACAGAAGAGTCTATATTACAGGAAAAGGCAGCGAATAAGAGTTTGATGCCTGTTGAATTCAATTAGCTTAGTTATTCAGACCTCTAATTAGTCACTCTAGAAGAGCAACAAAAATGAAAAAATAGCAGTTTGGACTGGCATATAAAAATATTAATGGCAGAAGTTACTCTGAATTCCATGCACATTAGCATTAGTTAAGATTCAAAAGTCATTAGTCAAATATAATAAAAATCATGTTTTATAACTTTAATTCCAGAAGCTTTTGTTGCATGTTTGGTTACAGTTGATTAAATAACAGGTGCTTTGTTAGAGGAACCTCCAAATCAGAAAACAATGAGGAAAGAGTTTGAACTCAGGTTTTTTGTGGATATTTTTTGAGGAAGGGAGACAGAACATAAAAGGATGAATATTTTGTTTAAATGATTTTTATGGGTCATAATTATAATAAAGAATTAGATCACCTAACACATTTAGATATGTCCTGTAATTTTTTTGTGTTAATGAAGACTACTGCTGAAGAGTCGTAAGTCAGAAATTTTGATTTTAAACATTTCTAAATAATAAAAAAAAAGTTTTAATATGAAACTTTTAATTTTAAAAATATGAAAATCTTTCCTCACATTTTCCTAGTGCAATTTTTAACTAGCACATTCTAACAAATTATTTCATGATATTTCCTCACCTTACAAGAAAGTAAAACTTCACATTCCTCTGTAACTTCCCAATACAAAAACTCTGAGAAGTGAGGACCTAAGAAATAAAATTGTCTTAAAGTATATGTTGTAGAATGAAGACTATCAGAGAGATCAAGTGAAAGAAAGAAAATGGATGACAATTATAACATCCTTACACCAGAATGATGAGAGGGAACTCCTGAGCTACCCATGCACTAGAAGGAGAATCCTGCAGTAAGTTTTTATCATATTGACCCAGGTACCTACACTACAGCTATAGAAACCTGAGGCTCATCTCTGTATCATAAGTCATGTAGTATTCCAAAATGTAAAACAGTGAGTGAAACACATTAGCTTACTAAATATGCTTACGCCCAATTGCCAACTAAGCATAGGAAAGAAACAGAGTAGCTACAAACAAGTGTACAAACTGTGTATTTAATGCAAAGGGAATTGAAGAATAAAAAAATGTATCCAAACACCAATTAAATGCTCAAAGCAAAAATCCCATGCCAGACATTATTTGTCCAAATTATATGAAGTTAAAAAAATTATTAAACTTTACAAGCAGAACAGGAAATATTCCTTTTCCCCACTGAGGTTCCAATCTTGCAAATACATATACCCTTAAGTAAATTTACTGACATACATAGCCTTTTTAAAGTTACTGTGTTTACTCATGTCAGTAAATGTACATGTTTTAGTGTCTGCAGGACCAGGGCCCATAAGTGCAATATCCAGAACTGCGAGTTAGCAAAGTCCCAGACTTTCACTTAAATCATTGAGAACTGAAAGATCCTGTGAGTTTATGCTGTAAGTGGTACAATTTATTTTTTAAATCTATTTTTAAAAAATAATCCCCACCAAAAAAAGAAAATAGTAGAATTACATTGCTTATGTAGAAAATCTTAACTAAGCTATTTATAATAAATGCTTTTAATTATTATTGTTACTTTCATCTTAAAAGCCATATGCTTGCCAAGTAAAAATTACAAACTAGAGCTCAAACTCGATTTTTTAAGGATTTCACAGTGATAGAATTCTGAATTAGGTATTTAATAGTAATTCTTATTTTCAGCTGCAAACAGTATCAATAACAATTACATAACAAACTCCGTAACTGTATAACAAATACGCAACAAATATAAATTTAGTTCCTAGAATTTTGCCTGGACAGAAACCACAGGATCAGGTTTTAAATCTTCCATGTCTGACACTATGCTGTCTACTCTTCTGTCAATTATATTGAAGGGACAATTTCTATGCTTAAAACTAAACATGCTGCAATGTTCTGTTGGATCAGACCCTACAGCAGGCACACTTCTCGTGAGTATTGAGCAAAGATAACCTTTTGTAAGGACTCCCACTTTATTTCTCTACTTAGTGAAAGCTCTGTCACAACTTGCATGTATCATATGACAATGTTGGAAAATAAGATCCACCAAGGGTTCAGTGTCTCCTCCAACTGTGCAATGTACTCATCTAATGAGACCAGTGGAAGTTGAAGCACTTAGTATTCACAAGGGATGCATCATTAGCAGCAAACTAGGCCTAAAGTCACCAACCTACTCTGTCTTACCTTGCTTCCTGAGAAATTCCTTTCGCTGGAGCTCGGACTCAGCCAATACTGCCTTGAATGCTAAATTTTAGAAGAGGTGAATGAAAAATGAGTTAATCACAAAATTACTCAAGGAATAATTGAAGTTCATTTCTTCATCAGAGTCACAGTTTCAATGCTTCAGGGAACATACCATCTCCAATGAGTACTAATGAAGACTGGTTCTTGGCCTTTCCATCTTGAATCTGTACTGTGTAGGTACCTTCATTGTCAATTGTAAATCGGTCCATCACCATTTCTATAATGCCATTTGAACGGTCACAACTTATTTTATGCCTCTGAAATAAACAAATAATAACTTTACTGTAGTATAGTGTAAATTACTTACAGTTCCCTACCAAATTAATCATGTTTTATATCCCTGCCTTCAAACTCAATCTTTGTCATGTCCTTTTAATTGTAAACTATGGAAACAGCGCTGTGCTTATATTTACTCTTGTACAACAAGGTCACAGTAGGGACAGAAACCTCTGTGTGCAGCTGCTTTTGGAATCCTCGAGTCACCATAATACAGCTGGCTTGGATTTAAAAATAATAGTTTATGGCACTATGCATGTTTGAAGAAAAGCCTACACAGCCAGCCTTTAACTGCATTACAACTTCCAGTTCAACAAGGGGTTTTGCTAGGCTGAAGCAATATTCCTAGCAGGGTCCAGAAATAACTGGAAGTGTTATGTTTGTGGACACAAATGTGGATCTCCAAATAGATACATCACAACAAATCCAAAAGTCATCACTACTAAATATCTCTGAGACATACGTATCAGCTCAATACTGGATCTTATTTTCTCACTAAAAAAGTTTATTTAGGAAAGGATTTGCTCATCTAATGGTAGGTATTCCTTTCAAAGACCACTTGAGCGCAAGACCATGAGAACAGTAACTTATGCAAAACCAAAAAAGCTTCTTGGAACTAAAAAGATCAACAAAGTCCAGCAAAAGAGAATTAGAATTCTGTCAAAACATCTAGTTACCTACTAAGGTACTTGCAGAAGACCCAAAACACCAAATATTGACTTGAATTCAAAGTTAAATATGCTTTTCACGGTTTGTGTCCTTTTTATGTTTATTTTCTATTAAATATTCAAGAAAGACAAATTATTGGCAGGCATTGTCAAGGAAACGGAAAATTGCAAGCAAATATTGGACAATACTTACAAAATGTGTGTTTTGAATTTGCAGGTACTATTTTAGATACAACCAACTTTTACTAAGTCATATCTTTCATTCAGTGAGTAACAACCATGAGGACTGTGTGTCCCACTAACAGTGATGTTGTTTGAATCTCAACTAACAAATTCCTAAAGCAAAGTAAAAATAATCCACAGAAGTTACGTAGTGAATACTTTTAGGTAACCAATGTGGCCAAGGATATTACACACTAACTGTTCTGTTCATGATGGGACAGAAAAGTAAATGTCACAAAAAGTAAATGTTTAGAAGGAGATCTATGCTGTAAATTGTTATAGACCTGCTACTGTTAAAAGGAAACACAATGCCTTAGTAACAGAATGTTTTGATTAACCTTTTTATAGGACTCTAAAACTAGAAAAAGCTACCTAAAACCACAGGTAGCTAACGTTTAGAAAAGGGGAAGAAAGAATGAAAGGAAAAAAAAGCCAGTAAAAATACCACTTACTAAACCCTCTAGGACCACTTTTTTAAGTGGAAGAACCTTTAAGTACTGGTCCAAAATTACTAGCAATTACCCCACAAACATATCTGATTCAGCTTTGAGGGACTGAAGCTATAAACTTTGCCAAACTATCAAAAAGTGCAAATTCAACTTCTCACAGCCCACAGAGGTGAAGGACAACACTTACATTTGTTTCATGAGTTCTCAGGGAGAATGTTAAATTGAGATTTGCCAGAAGGAGAAAAAGAAGAGCAAGATGTGTTTTACTTTGATTCTTTATCCCACTTGTAGATTTTTTTTTTTTATTTCTTGCTTTTGGGTAAAGGAAAAAAATATTAAAAGATTAAAATGACAGGTGATTAAATGGGGTCCAGTTCATTCCATTCTCAGATTATTTTGAAATCTTATGAAAACCTTTCCCTGTTAGGACCTAGAAGGAAAAATTTATCACTTCAAGCCAATGTCAAGAATCGGACTACAATTCACCACCACAACGGTCTATTGAGCATGTTCACTGACTGTAGCCCAGTCTCCAGGCAGGTTTTAGAGTGTAATTAGGCTTCTAACTATTGCCATTATGCAGCAAGATGAAGTTCAATGGTTTTATGGGCACCATAAATACTAGGCTTTTATGTGACTTTCCACAAAAATATCATCAGTCTCCAAACGTAAATGTCACCTGTGGGCTACTAATTAAAGAGTTGAAATAATGCAGCTCCACTTCTCTCTGATGTCAACGCTTCCAAAACATATGCGAACTAAAAATAGCTTGTTCTGTTTCACTAACATTGCCAAGACAGAATATTGTCATTTCAATACATCCTAGTCACTAATATTCAGGTTTTCAGTGCTATAGTTTATTATTTCTTAAAGTAAGAAAAACAGAGAAGTATTTTTCTCAGAAATAATTCTTCCACTTGTCAATATGTAAGTAAAGTAAATGTTCTTTGCTTGTTTCTTTCGTATAAAATGTTTCTTTCGTATAGAAATGCTGATAAGCTTCTCTGTCCAAAACCAGGCTTTGCATCCTCAGGAATAAACTGAACCTTTCAAACAGCTGCACTAGAGGTGGATTCCTCACAGAAAGAGATATTTCCAGTGCTCTACTTTATGCCCAATAGATGAACCATACCCGAGCCCTGCAAAGACATGACCTCGCTTTCTTCTCAGCCCAATCTGACCACTTTTTTTGTGTCCCTTTCTACGAAAGGTCATCCTAGAGCTATAAAAATGCAGGAAGCTGGTGGCCTGCCATTTCATCTCCGTGTAGCCATTCAATGCACATCTAATGTCTAGGCCAAAATTTATTAAAAAACAAAAAAAGTGATAACATCTACAAGTTTTATATCTATGACCATTGTTGCATTGTCAAGCGCTTCCCACGCTATATGTAAAACTAATAGCAGTAGCCTCAGAGAGTCTCTGGGAACAGCACATCTTGCTGGTTTGGAATCCAAAACTGTACTTGAAGCAGCTTGTTTCTCTTGAGCTATTTTCCTAAAGCATTTGTGCACTACTTTTAATCAGATGTGTTTTAATACTGGTCTGTGTCTAACTTCTCTTTGTCTGTTGGTCATCTAGCTACCCTAAATGAATATGGAATTGTGAGAGTTAAATTTTGCTCTCTTTTTTTTAGTATTATTAGACTCACTCTTCAACAGGAATGCTATACTGCAAAAAAGATTCGAGTTAAAGATTGTCATTCCCTTCAGGTATTATCAGACCTTAATAACACGGTTTTAAGCAACTATAAAGGTAGAATACCTATTAATGCATAAAAGTTTATTAAACAAAATCATGGATATATAGTACTCCATATGTACTTACATCACTGTTTTCAACTTCTTTATCATTAATAACGAATCTGAAAGTAGAATCTGGTGATAAGGTTTCAGCCTGAATCCAGAAACGAACTTCTCCTTTCTCAAGAACCTCATAAGCTAATTCTGATTTCAGAGGTATTGCTGCAGAAAGAAAAGCAATCAAAAGTCAATAATGCATGAATCCTTGCGAGAAATAGGATTATTGTAGTAAAATATTAGTATCTCCCTATTATTTACGGAATGCTGGGTATAGAAAAAATTTCATCAAGGGAAAAGAGGTCTGTGCTGTCTTACAGTCTTTGGCTGATTTTTGAATTAATATCTCAAAGGGAGAAAAGAATTTACACCTTATAGTTTTCACAGTGTTTAAGGATTGGGTAGTAGCAACCTATATTCTATTGCCAAATTAAATTTCGAATGCAAGATAGAATTCTTCTAAAAGAATGGAAAGATAAGGAAGCAAGCTGGTCCATGAAAAATGAAGCTGCCATTGTCTCAGGAAGAACCATTTTGGAACTCCAGTCATTAGTATGTAATTGTATTTCTTCTAGAAGTATCAAATGGATTCAGATCTTCCACTTACTTGGATTCTTTATTTCATTGCTTAATGCCATCAAACGTTCAAGCTCTGAAATTAAGAAAAATACTTATGTTTTAATGTATTCTGAAAAATAGTCAGAAAATTAATGTCAAAGAAGGTACATATCAGCATCAACAAATAAACTCCTTAAGTCTTATGTGTGAAATACCAAATTCTCTTCAGAAAATGATGACTAAAAATTAAGATTTAAGAAACTTAAAATTCTGATACATGAATTTAGAGAATGTTCATATTTCATGCATTTTCATGCACACTTTCTTATGCAGAAGAATCTAAAGGAGGGACAAAGACTATTTTAAACTCTCAATGGGATTTAAACAAAAGATGGGAGACAATAGTTTCTAATTAGTGTATGGGGTTCCTTTATCTACTGGTTTCCTTTTTGACACTGTACCTGACAAGCTTATTTTACTGTGGCAGGAAATAAGATTGAGTGCAGGTTAGTCTGAAAAAGGTATAGAAAGTTCTATTTAATGCAGTATATCCTCATAAAGGCTACATGAGAATCTAGAAATCACTTTGTTAGATTTTCATGCTAACCCTATTTATCACATTCATTACTAATAAAGATTTGGAAGATTAACATTACACCCAATTCCAAATTTACAGTTGATGTAAAGACCAAAGGAAATTAGCAAGGATTTATGGCATGGTCGAGGATTTAGCAAAATTACAGGAGAATTTAGAGCATTTGAGAACATATGTGGGCAGTGAAATAATGGTTTTCAATGCCAAGATACAAAATCTGACATTTGTGAAGGGACCCAGTACAAATAAAAGTGTAATTTTGAATGACAAATATGACCAAGGAAAACATGGACTAAGTATGAGGTGGGAAACACATTCAGTGCTCTTCTACAAAAAAACGTTCGAAGTTAGGACTGATGGTGACAAGACCTACAGATAGGCTCCAGGGTGATGCTTCAAAACTAAGGCAAAGGGAAGCTCCCATGATCAATGCATATCTTTTTCCTACAGTATTCACTGGAAAATTAAAAATTTTACAAGTTTAGCTTCCCTAGAAGAAGCAGATATTGGTAATGACTTAGAGTCCACCTAAATGGTCCATGTCCTGGAGAACCATATTTTTTGTGGCTGTACATGGAATTTCTTCTCAACACCTACTTTGAATGGGAGGTTTGACATGGTTCGCACCGTCATAAAAGTCCTGGCTACTATCAGACTCACACTCAGTCTCATCTCCTCTCCTTAAATGACTTAGAAAGAAGGTAAGTAGAGGGATGTTCATGCTTAAGGAACTGGGCATAGCAATTACAGCCTATGGAGCAGGAAAGCACCAAAGTAATTTTGGTGCTATTTTAAAAACAGCAAAGTCCTCCTCCTTTGCCTTTCACCTCAGCACCTCTCAATGGTAAACCAAAGCCAGACTGAAGCAAATTCATTGCAACTCCAGTGAAACAAAATAACTACAATGAAATAAAACAAAACTAATCTGAATTTAACCCAACGTATTCAGATCTTGTTAAAGCAACATCCTTTTTCTCAGACTCTTCTTACTAATTCTCTGTATCTCAGTTATATGAAACTATATCTAGATCCTTAAGCTCTGTCTCTATATTAGGCTCCTTGGCAAACAGAGGTCTGATGGTAACTTTACAGCTAACAGAAAACCAATTATTATGAGATGTGAAAGCCTATAAAGTCAAAGCACAACAAAAGTGACATACTAGAGAAAGAGATTCACAAAACAGTAAAAAAGCAGCATTTTCAGACATTTAACTGAAAGTGTAACAGATATTTGCAAACAGAATTATAGTCCCAGCATAAAGAAAACAATTCTAATAGGGCATGTTATCTTTTTTTAAAGACAATATTGCCTTAAATTAACCCAACTTTCATTATTGTGATAATCAGAAAAATAGGCAATCACAGAAAGCCTGTTGCGTGGTCTTTTTTGTTTTTCCTTAATGCATAAGAGAGAATCATAGAATCATAGAATCCCTGGGCTGGAAGGGAGCTTTTAAAGTCATCTAGTCCAAGCCCACCTGCAACGAGCAGGGACATCTGCAACTAGATCAGGCTGCTCAGAGCCCCGTCCAATCTGACCTGGAATGTTTCCAGTTTACTACTGCTCTGGGCAACATCTTCAAGTGTTTTGCCACCCTCGTGGTGAAAAATTTCTTCCTTATATCTAGTTTAAATCTACCCTCTTTTAGTTTAAAATCATTACCCCTTAGTGGCATTATTTTTTTTTCTTGGACAATTTTTAGTGCAGTTGAGGTGATAAAACGAAGAAAGATTTGAGATGGTAAGGACCTTACCTTCATCATCCATAACGAAGCTGGATGAAACCCCATCTGTGTCACTAACTGAGATAGAGTAAGTTCCCAAGTCTGATTTATCAGGATTTTTGAAGTACAGTTTAGAACTAAAATCATCAATAAAGAAGAAAATTATTAGTGGGGTTTCTCATGTTATTGAGATTTTTAACAGCACAAACTTCTAATAATTTGATAGACTGGCATGACTTACTGAGTTCCTTCTGTTTCAATCTTGAACTTATCAGAATCGTCAATCTCCTCATACGATTTACCCCAGGCAAAATGAGATGCATCTGTAGCTTCTTTGCACTCAAAAGCCAGGTAAATATTACCCTCGTCATCCACACCTGAAAAGATTTCTTTTGTTCCTGAAAAACAGGAATCAACTCAAATGTCAAGGCTACATTTCTTTTTTGAGCTGCAATTCAGAGATCACTAAAGCCCATGCAAATTTTGTCCATCTTCATTAACAGATACTGATCTTACTTGCAGATCTTGAAGCATGTTTATGTCATATGCTGACTCAGTATCACATACTAGCAAGATTCTTACTCTACACAAAAAAAAGGAATACTACAAATAATAAAAAGTTATTGAGAAACAAATCTAGAAAGTGAAACTGAATATAAGAAGATATGAAAAGTTTAAGTAAATGAATTTTATTATCACTCTTGAAGCTTTAATAAATGTGTTGTCATACTTCTTTTCACTCACAGCAAGTAGCACCGTTGTTTATGAGAATAAAAACTAAAATAACTGATTATCAAATATTTCCTGCAGTAAGTAAAGCAAAAAGTCTTGACAGTACCTCTGTATCCACATGATTTTTTCTTTAAGGCTAAGAGCTTTTTAACTCCTGAAATACTTATCTGTGCTACAATATCAAATCAGATTAATTAAATTCACTTCTAAGTATCTCAGTATTTTAGAACCAGAGGATATTAAACAGCTCATTACCTGGCCGTGCCTCAACAAGCACTGGTTCAGATATCTCAGATGACTTGCCCACCCCAGCATCATTCACTGCACGAACTTTGAAAACATAGGTGTGACCCTCATGTAAATCAGTGACCTTGAACAAGATAAAGAGCAAAGCCGATTTAAAAACCAATATTTAAACTCTTTTATTTACTTATATGAAGATGTTAGCAGAAGCCCAAGTTCAAATACACATCTTTGTTGTACTCAGTCAGCTGGTTTTAGAACTCAGTTTTGAATTAACGTTAACTAATGAAAATGTTACCTTAAAATAGGGCTTTGAAGTAGGTTTTTCATTAGCAGTGATCCAGTCTTCTGTATCTACTTCCTTATAGTCCACTAAATACCCAGTAACAGGGCTTTTGCCTTCATACACAGGAGCTTTCCACAGAAGAACCAGCGATGTATTTCTAACTTCACAAATCGTGAGACCATAAGCAGGACCTAAAATATTTCAAACATTGGGAGATCACTTCAATAAAATAAAGCTTTGCAAACTGGCCCTGTAGAGGCTGAAATGCACCACTTTGATTTTGTTTTGACTGTGTTTGCTTTCAAAAATCTCATCCTTTACAATATGTGACATTTTGGTCATTTTCCTCTCTTGGCTGTATACAGCAATACTTGCTTTATGCAGTGAGTGACATTAGTATTCGGAAGCATACATTCTTAGCTAGATCTCAGTAACTCCATTTTAAGGGAAAGTTATTCATGTGGAAAATCCATGCAGTTTAAAATTTTCTAACAAGTAACAGGGGGTTCTTGTCTACTATTTAATTCACCACTCCCAAATCAAAATTGCTTCACTGAGCCTGACTCGGGTTCATAACTTGTCATCAGTATTTTTATTTTTTGTTGGTATATATGAACCATGATCCTTCAGACTATTCCAAAACCCACTGGCATCAATGGACTTTGGATCAAGCTTCTTGCTCCCTGACAGAATTTTTCATTATGAGGTGGATAACAATAGCCAAGAAGAATTTCTCAAGAAGGTATCTGTTAAGAGAACTATTTATGCCAAAAACATCCTGATGCTCTATGAATAAGTGAGACTTCATACCTTTGCAGCTATCAGGTTGGTTATGTTCTCCCTACTATACTTTCCTTCTCCTTCACTTAACTGTTCTAGTGCCATTTGAGTTAACTTGTAACATTTATTTTTTACTGTACTCTTTATATATATTTATACCAGTAGACTATAAAGGCATAATCATATCGGTTTCCTACCATGGTGAAAACACCTGTTACAGAATATTGATATTCAGCACAATTATGTAGCTGGAAACTTGCTATATGTGCTTTAAATTTAGAGTAAGGAAACCTGAAAGTACCTGAGACTTAGGGATTTTCTCAGTGTTGTCAGTTTGGCCTAATTCAGGATATTTTCACTACAACATATCACACTATTTAAAATAAAGCAGAGTAGAAAAACCTTACAAATAAACCTGATTTCCATTCCAGCCTACATGATGTTAACCAGTAATGAATGAACAGGAAATTTGTAAAGGATGATATTCAGCAAATATACAGCAAAGAAAAAAAAAAACAAAAACGCAGTAGAAAAGTGTTTCTCCATAGTGGATAAGCACATTTTGGAAAAGAAACATATAAGAACCTGTTGCAGACCTTATGAGGATAAATACTACATTTCTCACGGAAAGACTGCAGTTTTCAAGGAGCCTAAAGCCTTCCCTCAGGGCTCTTTAAAAATCCCAACCTAAATGACTATATATCCACAGATAATTAAAATTCCACTGGCAGATGCACCTGCTAGAAATCTAGACAGTAGAAGAAAATGTGTAATGAAGTATGTTCTATTCTGAGGATTCTGAGACCACAGACGTTTCTTTTTTTTTTAAGAAGTCATGTAAAATAATTCACTAGCTATCATTGCTAACTCGCAGAGGCTCACAGATACCTAAGACTAGAGTTCTGCAGAAGGATGAAAAAATTATGGGCTCTGGGCAAAGAATCCATCACTCATGCTGGAAATCCTGCAAGGGGTTTTGGCCTTTCTAAGGAAACCTCCCTTCCATATCAAAAGGTGGAAGAATATTTCGGTTACACTGGGAGTATATTGCAGTCACATTATATTAGTCTTCAGTATCTTTAGTAAGTCAGGGAAGAGGGTCAGCCTCTTTCTCCCAGTCTTAAATCTCAATTATTTCTTTTCATTATTGCTAAACCATTGTTTAAAAACTTATTCTAAAAAAGGCTTGTGAAATATTTTAACAGGTTTGGCAATTTGAAGGGGGGATAAGGGAGTTGATTGTTTGGGGTGGTATTTTTAAGCAGGAAGAATGCAATATTCTCTGTTCAGCTAGTTTCACAATGAGAACAATCTAATCAGCCAAGGAGTAGAAAGGTCAGATTGTTCATTATGAAAATGGAAATTTCACTCTCTTCATTTCCTGAAAGTGCCTTTTATTTTATTTCTTTATATATCATTTAAAATGAAGGATAATCTTCAGTTGTTTACACACTAGGCAATTTCACTGATGTTTTGAAAACACTGTAGAGATTATAAATCACAGATCCTTTCTTTAAGGAAATTAATTGTTCCACTGATGATGCATTTATACTAAATATTAAAAAATTATAAGAAAATACAATTAACACAAAGGGTGTTAAGGTCAGGAGATTAGACATTTTGTTATTGACAGCTTTGCCATGTCATTAAATCCAGAAAGTATAATTTATGAACTCAGAAGATTTTTGCCAGAAAACATGGAGAACAACTCTCTGAGAAGCAGTTTTGCAGAAAAGAATCTGGGCATTAAAAAGAAGTAAACCTGGAACTTAGCATAACAGTGTAATATTTTTTAAAAAAGACAAATAGAAGGGGATTTGTAAGCAAGCAAATAATTGTGGGTGGTATGGAATAACCATTTCTCTGCTCAGCACTGAAAAATCTTTATTTGAAATAATGTCTCCCATTTGTGAGCTGCCATTCAAGACAGACATGAACCAACTAGAAGAAGTTCAAAGAATAGCAAAAAATTGTTTATTTAGAGATAGGGAATACATGATCTATGGGGAAGTTTGCATGAACTGGATTTTGTCGATTTAAGGGGAAAGCTAGGGGTTTGATAAAGTCTTTAAACACATAGAAAAGCTGTTGCAAAGAGGAGAAGAATAATCTCTTCTTCATGTCCTTGGTGGACAGAGCAAGAAGTAAACAGGCTTAAATTGCAAGAAGAAGGATTCAGGAATATCAGAAAAACTTTTAAACTGTAAGCATAGTAAGATTAGGAATATATCCTGTTCAAAGCACCTGGCTTTTTCATGGGTAGAATTCTTTAAGGATGGATTAGACAAGACTCTATGAAGAAGACAGGTATAGTGGATCCTGCACGTGGGCAAGCAGTTGCATTAGATGACAATTGAGCGTCTTTCCTAGTAAATAATTCCATGATCTTACTGAATTGTTTCTTGTTCCAGGCAAGAATTATTTTTTATGTATAGCATAGAAAAGAAAATGGAAATTTTCCTCCTGCCTTATACTAATTATGCCTTTTTGAAATCACTAAAAATTCCAATAGTCTTACAAAACCAGATTTATGAGTTAGGGGTTTTTTTCTTTACTAAGAAAATAACTGCATGAACATTTAGCATGAAACAGATGTGTGTAGGTGTCAGACAGCTTCTGATGACATAAACAAGTATTAGAATGGAACCTTAATCGCATACCAAAGCTCCATGTCATAAATAGAATTCAATTTAACAACACAGCAGTATTTTACAGCATTTTGGGGAAAAGAAGGTAGAAATATATTGAAGTTGGAAGTGCCTGTGTTTTCATTATGGGCTGCCCTGTGACATGCTTTGTTTAGGCAAATCAGTACAAGACATGAGAAACAGCTTCAGTAAAAGTGTTGCTTGGTATGAGCAAGGGTATTTTACAAAAAAAAAAGCAGAATGGGCCTTCAAAAACTCATTCATTCAATACTCGAGCATTGCTGAGGGGAACCAATTCCCTAGATGTCTAACATTAAGGCACAAATTTATATGCTTACATGAGGCAGACTGAAATTTAACTTTCTTTTGCTGGGTGTCCTGAATTCACAATACTTCTTATTTAAATTTTTTTACAGGGATAGCAGTGCAATTAACAGCCTTCAGCTATATCTAGTCAGCTAAACTACAGACAAACTAAACATAGGCTTGAATACTAGCATGCAGTTATTCCTACTGTATGTTTATTAGCATATTTGTTCTAACACCTGGCTAATAATAATCCCTCAAGTAACACCTTGGTACAATCCAGGGGAAACACATGTATTGTTTTTCGATTGCACACTAGTTGAGCTTGGGAGACTTTAGCTATAAAGTGTGAGCTACACTATGCTACTTGCCTGTGTGTCAAGAAACAGGCCCCTTTTGTGTCTTATTTATGACCAAAAAGCATAGTTTTGGAGTCTGAAACTCCAGGAATATTCTTAATAGACCGCAATGTCTTGGCCCAGGTGGCCAAGAAGGCCAACAGCGTCCTGGCCTGTATCAGAAACAGTGTGGCCAGCAGGAGTAGGGAAGTGATTGTGCCCCTGCACTCGGCACTGGTGAGGCCGCACCTTGAAATACTGTGTTCAGTGTTGGGCCCCTCACTACAAGAAGGACATTGAGGTGCTGGAGCGTGTCCAGAGACGGGCAACGAAGCTGGTGAGGGGTCTGGAGCACAAGACTTATGAGGAGCGTCTGAGGGAACTGGGGTTGTTTAGTCTGGAGAAGAGGAGGCTGAGAGGAGACCTTATCGCTCTCTACAACTACCTGAAAGGGGGTTGTGGCGACGAGGGTGTTGGCCTCTTCTCCCAAGTAACTAGAGATAGGACGAGAGAAAATGGCCTCAAGTTGTGCCAGAGGAGGTTTAGATTGTATATTAGGAAAAACTTCTTCACCAAGAGAGTGGTCAAGCATTGGAACAGGCTGCCCAGGGGGGTGGTGGAGTCACCATCACTGGAGGTGTTCAAAAAACATGTGGACATGGCACTTTGGGACATGGTTTAGCAGGCATGGTAGAGTTGAGTTAACGGTTGGACTTGATGATCTTAGAGGTCCTTTCCAACCTTAATGATTCTGTGATTCTGTGAATTATGGTGCAGAGATACCTATATATCATACAAGTGGTGAGTGTGAAGTGGAGCTTTAGGAATGAGGATGAAGAGCTGATAGAGATAAAAACATATACTGAAGCCTGAAGACTTTCTGCTCTGAGCTGATGTGAGCAGTGAAAGGAGACACTCGCCAAGATAAGTAAAGGTCACCGACTTACCAGGACGTTCAATGTCATCAGTGGGGGTGTGGAGATAGCTTTTAACAGGAGATCTTGGAAGCAATGGCAATCTCAACAGCTAATACGACAGAAATTAATCAAAAGACATCCAGCAGAGTTTGTCTGGAACATTACACTGACTGTGTTTTAAGGAATTTATATTGAACTGAAATTCATTAATAACTAATAGACTTACCAGGTTCTGGCATAGTCCAGGCTTTACACTTAAAATGCTCACTGGGATCTGAAGGTTGACCTATTCCAACCAGATTTGCAGCAGCAACTTTGAATTCATAGAAGGCATCCTCTGTCAAATCCTCTACCTTTTTTGAAAAAACAATGCATTATATCAAAAGCCATGATTTATATTCTTTTAATAAATTAAATACTTTTAAAAAAGTATTGGTTAATTAATGTCGTGGTTTAGCCCCAGCCAGCAACTAAGCCCCACGCAGCCACTCGCTCACTCCCCCACGGTGGGACGGGGGAGAGAATCGGAAGAGTAAAAGTGAGGAAACTCATGGTTTGAGATAAAGACAGTTTAATAAGTAAAGCAAAAGCCGCGCACGCAAGCAAAGCAAAACAAGGAATTTGTTCACTACTCCCCATGGGCAGGCAGGTGTTCAGCCATCTCCAGGGAAGCAGGGCTGCGTCACACGTAATGGTTTCTTGGGAAGACAAACGCCGTAACTCCGAACGTCCCTCCACCCCTTCCTTCTTCTTCGTCCCAGCTTTATATACTGAGCATGACGTTATATGGTAGGGAATATCTCTTTGGCCAGCCTGGGTCAGCTGTCCCAGCTGTGTCCCCTCCCAGCTCCCCGTGCACCCCCAGCCTGCTCGCTGCAGGCCAGCACAAGAAGCTGGACTGTCCTTGACTACTTAGCAACAGCTCAAAACATCAGCACCTTATCAACATTTTCTCATCCCAAATCCAAAACATAGCCTCACGCTAACTTCTATGAAGAAAATTAACTCTACCCTGGCTGAAACCAGGACATTAATTATCAGGCCTTACTGCTCTGCTGGAGTACTGGAAGGGTCTAATTTGAAGATTTTACCACTGCAGAGGTCTACATTGTACTTCCACATTTCAGCTACATCATCCTAGGGATAACAGTACTCAATATATTGACATGAGAAGCTGTAACAGGTTAAAGCAAAGGTCCAGGGAGCTCACTTGATGAACCCACTAACAGATACTTATGGGTGAGTGTTCTAACATGAAATACCTTCTTGCATTGCTTATGATAAGCCATAAGCCGTTCATTTAAGCAAGAGTTTGAATGGTGTTTCAGTCTAAAGCAGACTGGCCAGGGAAGAACGGAAAACAGGAAACTAAAGGAAAAGACAATCCAGTTAGTTTCACAGTGTGTTGATATAACTCTGGGAAAGATTCTCTCAGTAATTTTTTCTGGCTTGTATGCATCTGTCTCTTGATATTACCTACCATTACAAAGTAAGGAAATAAGCACTGGAAATGGGATGACCAGAATCCATGCTATATCTCTGCAAACAATCCTGGTAAGTGAACCCTGACTTATCTAATGAGTCCATCACCACATCAGCATCTCAGGTTTTGAGATCAAGGTAGACAAGCTACAAGACATGAACTTCTTGATACCCTGAGCACTTCATGGTAGCAGCCCTCTTCCAGACCACCTAAATACAATAAACAAGTCTTCTATACCCCAGTCCTCTGCATAATTTTCCCAAGGTTGTATTTATTTGTGGGGTTCCCATAGAATTATTCAGCCAGAGAGGGTTAAACCTTTAGTGATTTCCCGGTGCGGTCTATCTCAGGGCCTTCTCTGCTTGCAGTATGTCATAACATATTCTGTGCTATTAAAAGCTGTCTTGCTTTTATTTCCCATAAGTATTTCAGATTCCAGTCATTCAAGTTAATGTATGGAGATGCACCTTCAGGCCCAAATACAGTTATTGGCAGGACTGAGACTTAAATACCTAATTAATTAAACTCTGAACTATTTCCTTTAATTTACATTACTCATTTGTTTACAAATGCATTAAAAAATTAAAAATATCTGGAAAACATTGCTTAGTATTGCTCTTTCATGCCTGCACTACCCGTCCTTTTTTATTTCTCAACATCCATGCTCCATCTGCTGTCAGAGATGCCTGTTATAAACTCACTCACAAGCATACACACCCCAATACTGCCAGCTGCCTTCTGTGCATGAAACATTCTTCCTCAGCTCATCCGCAGAATTATTTTCTACTTCAGTGTCAAATATATGCTAAAGACTTACTTCTGCCCTGAGATTTATAGGAAAGTTTCTAACTTGGGAAAATAATTTTAAGAAGTATCTGGAAATAAAATCTTAATTTAACAAGCATCAGATTGATTAATTACTTGCTATACCCTATCTTCCTAACATTTCCTCATGGAAGTTCACATAAAAATTTTCCTCTTTTAAGAAACATTGAATACTTTGTAAGCGCAACCAGAAGTAATTTATTTGAAAACTAAAATCATCGCTCTGGTACTCTGGAAAGGAGGTGATGAGGCATAATGCTAGGTTTATTAATGTACTTTCCTTTCCAGCTGAAGGCAGATTTTGAGGATAAGAACAGGGACAGTTACATTTGTTCTCAGCCCATCTCCATTTCATTTACAAGTCTCCAGTTCTACAAAGAGCAGAGTCATCTGTCCTGCTAAATGCTTCCATCCTTTCTCTGCATGTTATTACAGTGATGATACATATAGTGCTCATTAATGAATATAGTTTATGAAGCATTTTATAGCTCATCTTGTTCTTTGTGAAAAATGTGCTTCACATCTTTTTCCTCAAAAATTTCCTCATCTGAATGGCCTTATTGGTCTTAGAATTTCATAGCAGCGGATGGCACAGGTTCTCTACCCCAGTTTTTAGGCTTGTTACACTACAAAATACAAAATGGAAGGGCTTGTTTTTGTTGGAGTAAGTATTTTAAGAATTTCTCTGCAAGAAAGTAGAACTTTGTCAAATGAAAAGCAAAGAAATACAGTACAAATCAACTTCAGATAGATAAGGATTGGAAAGTACCAACCGTATATATTGTCCGGGTAATAAGGGAAGAATTGACTTCATGCCAGTTTTGATGGTTAGCTTCCCGTTTATCCATATAATAACCAAGGATTGGTGAACCTCCACTGTACTTTGGTGCTTTCCAGCCAAGGGTCATTGAATGACCATCACAATTCAGAAGTGTGATACCATGAGGATATGATGGACAAGCTATAAGGAAATAAGCATTCTGAGAGTTAGGACAGAATCTAAAACACTGTAGTGAAGAAGTTGTTTAGTGTCTTTTGTATTGCTTTTTTTCTGCAGCGAACTGCTCTCAGTTGCATATCAGTAACAAAGTAGTTGTAAAGCTTCTAATCAACATCAATTTTATCTCCATACATAAATGTGGAAGATTTTGCCTAATGTGCTGCCCTCTTAGGAGATAGCAAGAAGAAATAGATGATCTTTGGTATGGAAATGATAATGCCAGCAAAAGTGTCTCCAGACCAAATATTATGCTAGAAGACTGAAATAGATCAGAAGATCTTTTCCTGTTAAGAAACGAATAAGCTGCTCAAGTACTTCTGGAATACAGTAAGAATCACACAATTAAAAAAAAAAAGGGCTATGAACTTGAATGAAATTAAGTCTTGTGAGTGTCTGATCTATGGCGTTCATTGTTTCCCCTTCCTATCCCCATATTATATGCCTACTTCAGACTGAGACTGCTTTCTACCCTGTAAGGAATAGAAAATATTTAGACTTTCACTAGCTTAACCTATGTTGAGGCAGAAGAGACGTTTCCTTCATGAGTTTACCTGCATGAGTTTACTGCCATCTGTAGCAGAAGCAGAGATATCACCCAGGCATCTTCCTAGTGGTGAAGAAAACTGTTTTCTTGAGCTTTTTACACCTTCACTACTAGTAAACACCCTTTCTAGCAAGCACTGTTTTATATTTGTTATCCATGCATGAAAGTTTGCCCAAAAATGCCCCTTTCTTGATACTGTTGTGCTGCAGTCAGTACAGGTTAAGCTCCTGCCCCTAAAGCTCATCTGATATTTTCAGTTGGATTATCAGTATAACATGAGAGGATGTGACTTACCTCATTCAGAAGAGAATAGGTTAGCAGAAGCCCTTAATGCAGTCCCTGACTTTGTGGCTGTACTAGTGATCAGCGTGAAAATGGGTAGTAATCAGCAGAACTGGCCTTTTATTCTTTTTTTCCAATGTGGTGTTATACTCAGAGGCCATAAAATATGTCCTTTGCAATTATTACCACTTCTTAGTAAATAAGAATGACCATAGCAAACTCCCATAAATGCCCTTAGAATAATACTACAGAAAGATTCTGTCCATGCTAATGTAAGTCACCTATAAATAGTCCTGCTAAATTCCTGTAAAGGTTACCAAAATGAATAAAAGCCATCCACATCCCAAGAATGTGTGCAAGTTCTATGTGCTCTGTGTTTGGTGACCCATGCAACCCTCATCTTCAAAACACACAGTGATAAAATAAAAGGTGCGAGTGCATTTATGACATAGGGGTGAAAGATGTGTCCGTGCACAACCTACCCATGTGAGACAGACTTTGTCCTAAAAAAATCAAATAGAGCAAGTTTGTTAGTAACATCTCATCCAAATTTATCTTCTAAAAGCCATTCTGAATTACAAACCTTTTAGAGGATTATTTCTGACAAGTATGCCTATTGGTCTTCTCCAATAGGTGGAGGCCATTCAGGTGGGGAAAAGGTGTTCCGTTTTAAATTTTTCAGTATGAAACTGAAACTGTGCAGAAATGAAAATTGGACCATAGTAGCCTTTTTGTGTACTTTTTGTTCAAAATATTTATCCAGCCTTTCACTCAGCATGTATCATTGCTACTGAGAGTTGCACAATGGATTGTTCTTACACTGAAATTTTGTTTGCAGGGCACCAGAGGAGGCAGATTGTGCTCCAACCTGGAGCAGCCAAAGGGAATTTTCTATTTAGTTCAGTCACACAGTAATAGAGTTTCCTGAAACTCTCCTAAATGAAGCAGATTCCACGCTAAACTGATTTGCACTACTCCAAATTACCCAGAAGCTACTTGTTTACCTTAATCAAGAGTTACAGTTTCTTTGTTACAGCTGAGGAGCAGAAAGCAACCTGGTCATTAGAGTGAATCTGACCCAATATTTCTAACAGGCATTATGAATAATTTTTTTTTAATAATGTCTTTTCTCTAGAACAGCCCCATGCCAGAGCATAAACATCACTAAGGGGATGTGCTCAATGGCTGCAAAATATACTGTTATAGCAAATGAGACCAAAGGACTTGATTGCTGAAAATACGTAACCCATTCAAGAAACAAGAAGCTGAGTTAGACAGTCATACTTACTAAGGGCTGCCTGTACTGTTATAGCCTCCGACTCTTGTGAGTTTTCGCTGAATCCTACAGCATTCACAGCTTTCACACGGAAGATGTACTGCTCTCCAGTTTCCAAACCATGAACAACAAACCTGTGTCAAAAAAAAATAGCACCACGTACTAGTATATCTTTTATAGGAACCATTCTGTGCTGTAACATGAAATCTTGACAACAATCAGAAAGCTCAACTTCATGAGTGCTTCACAAAGGAAAATATTTCCAAGAGGGAAACCTTAATACAATGACATGATGTAGTGCAATGATGGGACACTGGAACAAAAGCCACAATACTCATTACATTGGTAGTGCTGATATACCAGGTAGAGTCAGATAAACTATAAAATATTCCCTCTAAACTTTGACTTGCTAAATTCTAACCTATTCTGGGAAGGGACTATATTTTTCACTGTATTTCACAGTCACTATCCAAAATAGCTTTCAATTTTGATCTGAGGTTCTAGGTAATTTGTAGCAAATAAAGTAGTCAGAACTATCCTATTGCAGGCATATGAAAAAATGAAATGTTTTTTCTTATATTTATGCTGTCCCAATCCCTTTGACCAAGAATTAGTCTCTACTTTTTCTTTGATCAAGTTCCTTGACTACTTGATCAAAGGATTCATCAGAATACGGAGCCACTCAAAATTAATTAATAACTGACAAAACACACTAAACAACATGATGTACTTGTTATATACCCATAAGAAAATATAAATTAAACTTTGCATTTGGTGAGTCATTACAATAGAAGTAAGCATGATTGTCACAAAGGAAATTACTTGAAGAATCACATAATGAAGTGTGATATTTTCAGGAAGGAGTAAGAAATCATCAGAAATATAGACAGGGCTAGTGTCATGGCAAGGGAACTAGAAATAGGGGCTACTGTCCTTTAGCCATATATGTAGCAGATCAGGGAGCCCTGATGTTTCTGGGATGGGACACTTGGAATTCCTGCACAGTAGCGTCAGCAGCCGAAGCACTTTCCCCGCCACGTTTATAGCAGACATGGCCTACCCTTTTGCCCTGATGTCCATGGACTATGGGAAAACTTCTGAGTTCCCTCTCCTTCTCATACTCTTCCCGATGTTCATCAGGTCTGTTTACCCCACAACATAATTCAGACTATAAGAAAGGCATTTATTTTATGCTTACTCATGTCTAAGTCATACAGAATCAAGTCTCTAGAACTCAAAGTCATGGAATAGACAAAAGATGCTTCGCTTTGGAGAAAAAAAAGGGGGGGGAAGGGGGAGAAAGTCTGCCCTGCGATCTGAAAAGCTTAGTTCTGAGAGTCTGCAGATTGTTTTTCTTCACATTTGTTCAACATTCACCTTCCATGACAATACCATTGCCTAGCACATCAATTGGCTTAAAACTATCCTACAGTTTTCAAACCTCCCCAAAATACAAAAGTATTGTCAATACCTGTTATATTTAATGGGTTTATGGTTAGCAGGTTCCCAGCGGTTTGATCCCACCACAGAATAGTCAATGTAGTAGCCATATAAATCCTCTTCATGTTTTGGTTTATCCCATTGAACTACAACTGATGTTTTTGTATTCCTTGTGGCAACTACCCGACCAGGTGCAGATGGGACAACTAAGAAAAAGAGAGAAAATGTATACTATTATGAAATACATAAAGATAAAATTAATCTGAGGTAGATGCAACACTGTATACACTTGATTTTCATTTGGAAAGTTACTCATCCTTCTACATCCATCCCTCTAGATTTAGAGAGCTAGAACTGGAACCAGTATTCCAGGACCAACCTCAGGAGCACCAAGGAGAAGTGGATAAAGCTTCCTTCCACATGTTGACTACAGTTCTCCCAATGTAGCATAGTACGTAGTTCACTTTACATGCAATGAAAGTTCACTGTTGGTTTATATTGATCTAAAAACCTTGGATATGCATAAATAGAACCAGAAACATCAAGAACTAAATAGAAAAAAAAATATCTTAGTAAGGGCCAACACACAGTCTGTAGACTATATCTGAGCTTTCATAATGTAAAGAACTAAGGCAGTGTCTCAGCCTTCCATAATAGGTTGAGGCATCCAGCACTTGCCTGTTAAAGGCATTTTAGTTTCCTCAGATTTATACATTGCAGAGGTCTACAAAGCAGCATGAAACAAAATAAAGACGGTCTTTTTTTTAATTTAGTCTTTCAATCTCAAAATAAAAAATAATACTTACACACTATTGTACTTTATGCAGTAAGTCTCTAAGATCAAATGAGTTCAGTTTGAAGTAAAGGACACACATTTAGGATTTTATGTGTGTCTACAAGCACATGTTCTTAAGCTGTCATTATAGTCAAAGAGCAAAGGCTCAGTTCAGTTACCCAAACAAATTCATTTAGGGCCTTTTTAGAGCATCTGAGACTTCTTCATGGAGCAGACAGATATGACTCAAGAGATACTGAATACCACACCCCTCTGAAATGGCAAACTGAAAGCACTTGAAAAGGTACTAGATGTCTGTTTGGACAATTAAACTGAGCTTCTGATCAGTGATTGGTAGAGTCCTGAAAACGATTCACCTCACCCTAATGTAGACACGCCATAGCTGGGTGCCATGGAGCAACTTATGGCAACATCAGCCAACTTATCCTCCAGGCTTCATTTGCCACAGTGAGAGCAGAAACATCTAGAGCACCTGCTGTAGATGCCTACATGGAAACACCTACATTTAGCTGTTAATCTCAAGCTAAATGCTCTTTTACCACTCAGTTCAACTCTATAATATTAAGTGTCATTTTGGATGGTCTAGGATATTCCATCCATCTTCTAGTTTCTGCTCAAGAGAGAAAGATACCCATAATTCCCATGTAATAATTGCCATCCCCATGAAGTTGTCTCAGCTACTCTCAGGAACGTCAAATGGTGCTATGTGCAGGCAAATAAAAGGAGCCATGTGTGTCTGATGTATTTTAGCTCAGGTGGCAAAATCCATCTCTGAAAATACTCCTGTGGTTTCTCTTTAAAATAGCATCTTCTGATTTCAGCTATAGCTGTATTTATTCAGAATGTCTGTGTTAACCCCTAAGCGATAGCTTATTTTCTGTACGAAGTGAAATAAATACAGTATTTTTCTTCCCTACCTTGGGGAATGTTGAACGGTTTAAATAATTTAAATGCATTAATGAGACATAAAATGAAGAATACATAAAAGCAAAAGATGTTTTTATTTCATCATGTATAGTTACAGATCGAGCTAAAGGTGATGGATTATATTTTTTTAAAATTATGGTAAACATTAAGAAGGCTATATCTATCAACATTTAGTGAACTATGGTATATCACATACTGTAAATATTTCTTATATTTCTACCAAGTGTACTAGTATGATATGTGACAGCTGTCAATACATGGGGGTGTTACATGTGACCTCTGCAAAACTGCAAGAGCAAACCAAATATTTGAGCAGCAAGATGAATAACCGCTCCCTACGTTTTCACTTGTGTTTTTGAATGTGGTCCCAAGATAAACACTTCATTTTCATTTGAAAAGTTACCACTTAGTATGTAGATGTATCTTCCCTTATCCCTGAAATCTACTCCTCTGCATGCCATGGGAATTCTGCACCAGCAGTAATTTGCAACTTAGAATGCTAAGAAAGAAACAAAAGGCTACCTTATCTATCTGAAACTGCAGGGAATTAGGTAGTATATAATTACCTGAGCAAGACAATATAATTATCTAAGTTAGCGATTAACCTGTATTATCCTATTTTTTGACAAGTGACATTAATAGAGCACTGTGAAGAATGAATAACTAAAATTATTTTAACTTTTTAACAATTATTGTTCTCAGCAAGGAGACTTGTGATCATATGGGAAAATTTTGGAATGTTTCTAAAATTTAGCATCTTGGTCTTTTTGAAATCCTTCACAGTACTGAACACAAGTAGATTTGATTACTATTGTTGTAATTATACTAATCTAATCATAATGAGAGTTGCCTATTTCCATTTTGTAAAATATCAATCTTATTTAATATTAATGCCTTACAATTAATGCCTTACCAACAGTATCTTGTGGTTGAATAGGTTGCGTGATTTCTGATGGATCACTGATGCCATGCTTGTTTGCTGACAAGACTCGGAAAACATATGATTTTCCTTCTGCAAGGTCAAACACTGCATAGCGAGGAGATTTTACTGCAACCTGTGCATTGACTCTTTGCCAGCTTCCACTGCCAACCATGGACTACAAAAACAAAAACAAACAAACAAAAAAGCTGTGAATCACTTCTGTGAACTGTCAAAAAATGAACATATTGCTGTATTGCATCCTGTCATGAATTTATTTAAGAACTATAAGAGGAGGATCACTCTCAGATGCCTTGTTTTAACATATGCAGATTCTCATAGCTCATGTACTCCATTACTTTGCAAACAGGTCTCACTGTCTCCCCACCTGGCTAGACTTCAATATCTGCACACTTGTACATACAGCTAGCCTTCAGTTAAGGCCAAGACTGTCAACTGTGATTGGATCCAAAAGAATTATTCTCATGTCCTGCAAAACTCACTTGAACACCCAGAGGTTCGGAATAAAGCAAGTAAATCCTAATCCAGATTCTGCAGAAGGGTGGGGGGAGGGATGTTACTTTATGTCATGGCTTTATCTTTATGTATTCTGTTGAGTAAGGTCATGTCCCTGAAAGTATTCATCAATGAAATAATTACTTCTGAATACTCTCAGGGCAGCAGCTGAGCTAATCATGACCACAACTTCACATTGAAGAGAGCCAGCAAACCAGCACTCTGAGAGAAGTTTGCCGTCCATTAGGTTCCCCAGCTAAGCTGTTGTCTCAAAACAAAAATTAGTTATAGAACCTTTCAGCAATTTTAGTAAAACCCAAGCGCCCAATAAAGAGCTTAAATAAAATTTCCTTCAAGCACAGAAAGGTGCATACAAATTAAACATTTATAAAATTTTAGAAGAGAGAGTCTGGGAACAAACCTGATAGACTGTGAACTTCTTAGAGGAGGAACAGTGTTTCATGGGTGCTTGGAAATTACCCTGTATATAATAAGGCCTACTACAGATAAATAATAAAAAAGTAAACAGCTGGAGCCCATATATCAAAATCTTTTTCATAGATACAGTACTCACCTAGTGTTCTCACTAGAAAATAGAAATATAACATCCATTTTGTTCATAATAAAAAGATGGAAAATATGAGATAAACATTATCTTGCCATCTATTTTACTTTCTGGCATGAAAATCATTAATTGTTTCATTTAATTTTCACAGAAGAAAGAATCAACGTCACATTTTATTTTGTAGTTTGATTTGATTTATCTGTTAAATAATGATTTTAAGGGAACATTGCTATACAGCACAGAGAACTCGTTTCTATTTCATGTTTCTTGAAGCCTTCAAAAGTACATTTTTATTCTTCAGGACTGAGTCTTTTTTATTTGAAATAAATTAATTATAAATTGTGCTTTTCTAAATTAACAACTGACTGTGGAAAGCAAAAAACAAACATTCACCTATGAGCTGACTGAGCTATTCACATAAGTTATTTAGATGCAAAAAGATTTCAGATTCAGGTATTAATTAGTATAATGAACCTTTTTTTCTAATAATAGTTTTTTAGTCCTCATTCTCACTTTCCCTCAATAAGTTTGGCATTTAATTAAGACTTGTTTGTTCATCATTGTCATTGCTCTATACTGTTTCTGGAGTTATATAAAGCTATTTCAGTAAAACAAGCAGATACATGCATTTTCCAATTCATGAAATTCAACTAACCAGGTGTAGGTGTCCACTCAGTGGAAATCATCTGAGCTTTTTATCTGGGGTATTTCTGCATATTCTGGAAACAACAAGGTATTTTCACGCCAAGAGCTGGTTCAAAATCCTTTCACTATGCTTGAAATTTATAGATAAGAGCATATGTATGCAACTGGGAATAAGTACAAGGAAGATATGCTATTTTATTACCTAGAAAGAAAGCTAGATACCTATTTCTATGGAAATTTTCATTACTTTTTTTGAATGTGAAATGCAGAGTGGGAGAAATCATGGACATGCATGCTGGAAAATTTAACTAGGGGCTGGACTACTCTTTACACCTATTGGTTCAACATCCAGCAGGTAATGGATGACGAAGAATGTAGAGATGGGCTATAAAGGTCTTTTGAAATGGAGACTTTGATGTGACTGGGAAAGAAATGACAAAATGGAGGCTGCAAAATGAGGAGTGATGTGAACGAAATAATTGGCTGGGAAATGAACTTTGGAGGAATGTGCTGAACAGATGTGAGAAGAAAAAAAATTGCACGATAAGGGCCTGAGAAAAGGCTGTCACAGTATTCAAGATGCAAATTCAATGTGTGGCAGTTTTATGGACAGTTTTAGTGTTTGTGGATCATTAAGAGGAGGCACATGCTGGAGACATAATTCATAAAAGCTAAGTATAGCTTGGCATGTAAGAGTTTTAGAGGTCAGGTCTAAGGCCAAATTTACCTACTGGGGAAACTTTGTAGCAAGGAGGAAAGATTATGACCTCTGGCTGTAATCCAACATACTTAATTTAGAAACCTGGCTCTGGGACAGCTGTATCTAAATCTTAGTAGCTTAGATGGGAGAAGAACAAACCTCTCCTACTGTGATCACTGAAGTCCCCTGTCAAGTCAAAGGGGGGAGGAAGGCAGCCGTGAAGACTACTAGGGAGCAGTGAACCTGAGACAGGCATCTGCCTCTCCGCTGACCTTAGAGGGAACAAATTGGAAATACCAGGGAATAGCAGAGGGTGCTGCAAGCCTGCAAAAAGGCAAGTGAGGATCAAACTATGAGTCACTACTTAGTCCTTGCTCTACCACAGGACTACCAGAAACTTCCCTTTAATACGGGCAGACTGCAAATTTCTAGTCTTGCCTGTAGGAATGCAAAATCTTAGGATGTTTCGTTTCCATTAAACCTCTACCTTACACATGTAGTTTGTTCTCATTTTAGACATCAGTAAGTAAATAGCACGGGGGCATCCTTTTCCCCAGACCTTGAATTTCAATGGTCATTAAATCATGTAATAAGGCATTTGATTGTCCATGCTGCTTTAACATCCCATTACCAAATCCTGTGAGACCACAGAAAGTGTTAGTTTTATTGTTCATTCTGAAGTTCTAAAGTCGAGTTGAATGTAATTGCACACAGCAATGAAACCCCTTACACCCGAACGCCGCTGTACAGTACAGCACCTTCTCAATGAAATACGTCAGTGGCTCCCTGCCACGGGGAACAGGTGGATCCCAGCTGAGTACAACATATGTTTTGCTGATTTCTGAAGCATGTACATTGGTGGGAGGGCCTGGAATCTGAATATCGCCTGGAAGAGTAATAAGCGTAGTGAGTGTTAAACAGCAGATTAACCCCTGGGTCAGCGCTCATGCTACAGCTCATCTTTCTGACCTCCCACCCTGCAGTGCAGTGCTCAGCTATCGGGGGCTACGATATCACCTGTGCAGTTCTCCTGCTCACTTCAATTAAATTTTGAGAAACAAAGCACCACTATTAAAAGCTAGTTATTTACTTTTTCAACAAAACTTAAATATGCCCCCTGAAAACCTTTGCGTTTGTCACACTTTTTCTTTGATCACATTTGAATTACTTCTATCTGCTGGGCAGAATGCCTTGGAAAAAACCTACTCACTATATGCAAACAAGAGATATTTTTTGATCAAAGACAGAAGTCTAAAGAATTATTACAGGAACTTAGACTAGAAAAAGATATCTGGAAAGGAAGTACACTAAGAAGAAAAGCAGCTTAAAACAAAGTGGAAAGCAGAAAAAGAAGCAGAAACTATTAACGATGCATCTTGTAATGTGATGGTATTACCAGCTTTATAGTCTAAAGCACTTAAAAAACGTGGATCAGAGACGTAAAAATATGTCACCAGCCCTCTGGTGACTCCACCACTTGGTGTGGCCTGATCAACGCTCTCTCCCCGCTCACTCTGCAGGGCTACCAGGAACATGAGGCAGGACCTGCGTACTCTGGGCCAGGCCGGAGGAATTCAGCGTGACTCTTTTTGGCCACACTCATCCACTGTGGTGTAAGAAGGCAGTTCCACTCTCTGAGGAGTTACGGTGGTGTAAAACAGCACTAGACAGGAGAAGTTCGGACCTGTGAAGTATTGTTTCAAGCATAGCTACACAGCCCTGAAGAAGCTCCCTCTTCGTAATAGGTCAAAAATAGCAACTCAGCAGATACCTACAAATATTTTATTTTTATGGTTTGCAATAGAAAAAGCAAAAATTTTGTGCTTTTAAGGTACATTTTGCCACTTCTCAGGCTAGCAAGGAGCATATATCCTCTAAATGCTCAGACTTTGACATTAAAAAAGAGACAAATGTTTCAATAATAATCCCTAAATCATGGTAGTTATGTTTTAATAGTTTATAAACTTCTGTAGAAACAACCAGGCTCAAAATGTACACTGAAGTTATTTCATTGTACACATTTCCCAAACAAAACCAGACTTTTTTTAAAGCAAACTGACATATCCAAAAAAAATGTATTTTCTCAGTTGTTTTCCATATTTCATTTCCTACAAATACACTTTTTCTCTTTAAGAAAGGCACAGTAATCAGCTGAGTTTGAGAAAATTGCCAACATACAGTCAAAAATATTACAATAATCCTTCACAGCATAATGCATAAAGTCAAAAGGTTTCCAATAGGTTTCACATAACTAAATGTCAACAGCTATGGATGTCATCTATCTGGAGTTCTGTAAGGACTTTGACATGGTCCCCTGCAACATCCTTCTCTCTCAGTGGAGAAATATGGATTTGATGGATGGACTGTTGAGTGGATGAGGAATTGGTTGGATGGTCTCATGCAGAGGGTAGAGGTCAATGGCTCAATGTCCAGATGGAGATCAGTGACGAGTAGTGTCCTTCAGGGGTCCGTATTGGCACCAATATTCTTTAAAATCTTTGTTGGGAACATGGACAGTGGCATTGAGAGCACCCTCAGCTGGTTTGCAGATGACACCAAGCTGAGTGTTGTGGTTGAAATGCCTGAGGGACAGGATGCCATCCAGAGGGACCTAGACAAGCTCGAGAAGTGGACCTATGTGAATCCCATGTCAAAGAAGGCCAAGTGCAGGGTCCTGCACCTGGGTCAAGGCATCCCCCAGTATCGGTACAGGCTGAGGAATGAAGGGATTGAGAGCAGCCCTGCCGAGAAGGACTTGGGGGTACTGGTGGATCAAAAGCTGGATGTGAGCCAGAAATGTGCACTTGCAGCCCAGAAGACCAACTGTATCCCAGGCTGCATCCAAAGCAGCGTGGCCAGCAGGTCGAGGGAGGGGATTCTGCCCCTCTACTCCGCTCTGATGAGACCCCACCTGGAGTCCTGCGTCCAGCTCTGGAGTCCTCAGCACAGGAAAGACATGGACCTGTTGGAGAGGGTCCAGAGGAGGCCACAAAAATGATCAGAGGGATGGAACACTTCTCCTACAAAGGAAGGCTGAGAGAGTTGGGGTTGTTCAGCCTGGAGAAGACTCCACGAAGACCTTATTGCAGCCTTCCAGTACTTAAAGGAGACTTTCTGAGAAAGATGGGGACAAACTTTTTAGCAGGGCCTGTAGTGAGGGGACAAAGGTTAATGGTTTTAAACTAAAAGAGGGTAGATTTAGACTAGGTCTAAGGAAGAAATTTTTCACAGTGAGGGTAGTGCAACACTGGCCCAGGTTGCCCAGCGAGGTGGTAGATGCCCCATCCCTGGAAATATTCCAGGTCAGGTTGGACGGGGCTCTGAGCAGCCTGATCTAGTTAAAGATGTCCCTGGTCATTGCAGGCGGGTTGGACTAGACGACCTTTAAATGTCCCTTTCAACCCAACTATTCAATGATTCTATGCTTTTATGTTTTGTTACATCCTTGAAAAACCCCAAAGCTGACATAATTTGTAATGAATACCCTAACATGAGGGGACAGCCTGCTCTCCCAGAATGCAAGGTCATCCAGGACTAAAAAGGAAATCCATTTGTGATCTATGAGATCACATTTTCAGAAACTGTTTCTAATCTTGCAGATGAAAACAATGATGTATTTAAACAATGGTATTTGGATATTCATACGCATTTATTAAACACAGACATTCATGTAACAGAAATCCAAATATCATTATTCATGCCTACACCAGAGAGGCCATTTAATGCCTTGGATCATTCTCAGGTAATTCTGAGAGCAGGAGTATGTTCTGTGAAGCCAAACAAGTAAGACAAATGTATTTAATCCTATAATGTGATTCTGATCCTGCAATACCCGTATCAATTAATTTAGGGTACCATTGTGAAAATAGAGAAACTTCATCTGTTCTGCCCATGCACTGGGGAAAACATTTAATGTCTGATTCTCCTTCTAACGACACTTGTTCTCAGGTGGTTTCTCTTTTACTATGTTATTATTGGAGTTACAGCTTTATAACCTTTGTGGAAGAGAGTAGACAGACTTTTTTTTTACTACTGAGCCATTATAGTTAACATTTTTGACAGTTCAAGTGAAAAGATCATTATCCAAGCCTAAAAAAAAATCACCACATATAGAAACAAACAAAGACAGAAAAAGGCTTTATGTCAAAAGTTGACAGTGATCTCTTCAGGTGTGCTGAGGAAAAACAATATTTAGTGTATAACCTTAACCTTAAGAACATCCTCTCTATTCAAATAGATATATTAATTAAAGAATTGGGATGGATTGTGTAAGTTTTTATGAAAATGGAAGTAACTTGCTCAGTCATCAAATTCAGTCTAAAAAAGCTATAGTTAGCTCCGAGGATAGGAGAAAGGGAAATGTGGGAATTCAAATGCAGTGTTCAGCTTTTTAAACACAGCTTAACACTAGCTAAAACAAAAAGATGAGGAGATGCTGTCAGCACAAAATGGAAGTCGTGTTGCTGAGACCGTGATGTTCTCTGTCCTTTTAGACCTCACCTTTCACTTTTGTCCTCTCAGCCTTGCAAGCCAGAATATCTGTCTTTTATTATTACTATTACTATTACTAAGAGTTTACTTAGGTGTATTTCTTTTCAAGCTATGTTTCTAATTATAATGTTAAATCCCTGGAATATAAACAGATGGACTGAAATCATAGAAATGCTACATACCTTCAAGGTCATCCTTACTGATCACAATCTTTCGCCCTTCATCCACGTGAATAGCTGTTAATCAAAATATTCAATTAGTTTCTTGAATCAGTTTAATATATTTACAAATTTTGCAAATTGTTGTTCATCATTTGTTCAAAACCCATATAGATCTATTTCTATAACTAGATGGAGTCAGCTCGAGGTCGTATACTGGTTCATTCTCTTTCATAGGAAAACAGAGCGTGATAAGACACTATTATTTAAAGATGTGTTAAAAAACAAGAATCATAGTCACAATAGATGGATTCAATTCTGTGGCAGATTAGTAAACAATTGTATCATGAATTCGACTTTTGTTATAGGAAATAATCATAAAGCTAGTGGAAATACATCATATTAAACTCAGATTTTACAAGCAACACTGAGGCAGTGCTCTGCAGTCTTCATAATGAGTTTAATTCCCCTCTGAGTAAAAGAAGCACACAAAACGGAAGGTGGGCAAGTACATGATATAGGGAACCTGCACAGGAGTTTAGGACAAGGCTAAATCAATAAAACTACTCCCCAGAGCAAGCCAGCTTACTCGATTCATGGAGAAGCTCTCATAAGGTTTCTTTGCAGTCTGCAGCAACCTTGAGCACAAGACTAGCTTTCAGAAAGAGCTTGTTCATTAGATTGGCTTTTTCCATCTGCCAGAAAAGTCACAATATCACAGACCTCCCCAACCTGTAGCATGGAGCCTTTGTGCCAGTACTGGCGCTTCACTGAGAAGAAAAGGTGTGGATAAATACAACTGCCTGTGGGCCAGTGAATTCATATGACAATTTTTATTTTTTCTTTAACTAAACTAGACACACTCAATAGATTTTTCAAAAGTTACTACCAGGAAACATAGAAGTTCATGGGATCTGAGAGCCCATCTCCCAGTGCAAATTATAGAAGCTTCCAGGACACATTAGCTCTTTTGAAAACATTGGTCCTTGTGATAATGAGTGTCTATATTTAAAGCTAAGCAAAGTCAGCCATAATTAAGATGGAGTCCCAGGTCTTGCTAAATTGTCTGTATGGACCTTGCCATTCCAACTACATCCCCCACCTTGAAATTAGTAAGATATTCAAAGGAAGAAATAAACTCTGCTCCTTAGGTTAACTAAACAAAGATAATCTGAAAAAAAAAAAAGATCAAATATTCAACTTCTGTTTCAGCCTGGCGTAACCTACTTTGTGTTCTCTCCAGGTCAACAGGGTCAAGAGCTGCAACTGGTTCAGAGACTCGAGAAGGCCTGCTAATGCCAGCACTGTTCACTGCTCTCACACGGAATATGTAAGACCGTCCCTCGTAAAGACCAGTCACGGGATACTTGCAGATTTTTACAGGAGCATCATTGCACTGGACCCAGTTTTCCAAACCTACTTCACATCTTGGAATAAGAGAAGACAGCATTTATCAGTATCATCTCACAATAAATATACTCCATCCTACACACACCAAGTCAGAATCACAGAATTCATCCTCACTAAGTTGATACACCTCCATACACCTCCTTAATGAAAGTCACACAGTTTATGCACTCTCCTCTGATCAATTAACCAATTCCCACCTTGCTCATACTTATTCATAATGCAATTGCAAAGGTCATTTTTCTTGCAAGGTTTCTGGACTTTTCAACTCTGTCTGCTTCTCTTCCATTTGGTTCTCTTCCTTGTCATTTAAAGAACAAGTTATTCACTTTTACTTTTAACATGCACCTCCACAGAACATGCTGAAATTACAACATTCATTTAATGCATCTAAAATGCAACATTGATCTTTTCCATCTCTTTGTCATTTTTTTAAGCAAGCATCTTTGTGCTTTTCCCTCCACCAATGATTGGGCCACAGAGTGTAGGAGTCATCAATGAAGCAGAGTCATGTCATCATACCGGCTCCTTTGTGTACACATCTGTTTTGTGTCCTACTACCATAAACTTTAGTGGAGAAGACTGCCTTTTGCCCTGACAATACCAGGAAAAATAGAGTCATGATCAAGGGCTCCTTGGTGCTGCATTAATCCAAGCAAAATGTCAAAAGGCACAGCTGACTAGATTATGCACAAAATAGATGAAATACTCTCATGATCTACGCACTGCACACATTGGATATAAAGGGGAAAGTCCCCAGGGCTTCAAGTCAATCTCCTCATACTGACTGCCATTCATAACCCAACATTTTCCAGCAATTCCCAGACAGTTGTCTCTGAACTAGACCAAATTATGGGGTAGCAAATAGCAATGAGCTGCAAATGTTGTTTTTAAGTGTAGAGCAGGATACGCTATGAAATCATTTCAGCAATGTTTTTGCAGACTGTCAGTTTCAGACACTGAGGATCAGATGCTCTGCTCTGGCTACAAGGGGCAAGCATGCCCCTTTTCCCTTTTGGTGGAAAAGACATGCAAGATAGCACTTGGATCCCCTGATCCTGAGCTGCCTGGACTGAGCTGAAACCCCAGCAAAGTGCAAAGCAGATTGGATGAGAGAGGGGACTGCCGTTCTGATTTAAACTCCTAGGAACCCATGCCTTGAGCTCCTGCTGTACCACAGTTAAGGCAGAAATATAAAGACAATGTAATAAAATTATTTCTAGATTTCAGCTTTTGCAGTATACAGATTAACGATACTAAATCTAATTCAAGACGCCCATGGATTCTGGCTTCTATAAATTAAATATTGCCAGGGCTCATTCTCTGGTTTGGCTACATCCATACTATTGAACATTTTTAGTGTCTGATAAAGTGTGGTTCCCTGCAAATGATTACTGGGAATGGCCCCTGGCCCTTGCTAATTCACAGGCTCTGCCTGGGATTGCCTGGGAAGGTACTAGATCATCTGGGCTAAAAGTCTGCCAGGGAGCAATCTGGTAATTTAACACAGTAAGCAACTGAGTTCCAGTGCCTAGGGCGTGTAAATATATATCTAAAGAACCCACATATTGAAGGATATAGCAGTATTTTTTTTTCTTCAGTATATACATGTTTCAGGCAACGAACAAAATTAAATAAATCCCAATGTTTACATACTTGTCAACAAAATATCCTATGACTGGGCTCTCACTGGTTGTGTTTGGTGGTTTCCAGGTAACAATAACATAGTCTCTGTTAGCATCATGGCATTTAACATCCATCGGTGCCCCTGGTGCTCCCGCGATCAATGCATCAGCATCTGGACCACAAATAAAAATAAAGCATTTTTTACTCTGACTCCTCTGAAATCTACCACAAAGACAAAAGAGAAGATTTCCAGTTCACTGTGCGATTTGTTTATATGAATGGAAGTCCAAAGATATCACTACACTCTAATTCATTGCACTAATTAATCAGGCCCATAATGTCTATATCTCCACATATTTTTGAGGGCAGAAAAGCAGCTTAGGCATCTCCCATTACTTTTCATGAGAATTAAAAGGCCAACTACCCCATGTGTTTTTGATGTTCTTTACCACTGAAAGTTAGAGCTAAGTGGGTTACAGATCAGACAGACCAAGGTACTCAGTAAAGAACATGTAGCTGAGCAAAATAAATCTCTTGAGGAATAAAAAATTTGCAAACTCCTGGTACGTTTCTAAGGCTATTTTTTATTTAAAGTCTTACAATACCAACAGGCATAAGCAATCAATGTTCCACCATTAAGACACCCTTCTGTGGCTTCATTTTGAGTGGTGTTGACTGATGTGGACCTACAACTCCTAATGAAGTCTCCTAACAGGTAAAGTTCTCTCCCATCAAAGAAAGGTTTCTATAACACAAAAATATCCTGCATAGAGTCTAAATTTATAGTTTAATTGCAATCAGTTGTGAAGTGGGTGGTGCTCAGTATCAGATCACAGTCTACATGAAAAAAGGCGAGAAGAAGGTCAACAGAGGACACTAGAGACTCCAGAGGACATAGCTCAAGTCCAGGGTCCTGTGCATGCAAAAGGATCAGACATAGTATAAAATGGACAATAAAGGTACCTAAAATTGACCCACCGCTATAGCAAAAACTTTTAATAAAGTTATTATACATTAGTAGTCCTTTTTCACCTGAGTACTTTCTTTCTTAAAAGGTAATTGGGAAATAGAAAGCTTTAGCAAATTGTTTCCAATGAGATCAGGGTGGCAGAGTGGCTTGTTCAGGACATCACAAGCTGATGAAACCCTTGGACAAGTCCTCTGAGGAAGATGGATCTCAACCTTCTGAAAAAACATCCATGTCCCTCCGCCCCACACAAACTGCCTGGCCGACACTTCTGCAAGACACAAATGTTCTAATACATTTCCAAGAAGAACAAGGCTTAAAATTAATACAGCTTCAGTAGGCCTGCTCAAGTTTGCCACCACCAAGGATGTTGTCCAAGGTATTTGGGAGAGTGAAAGAACTGCTCAGCTAGAGATATTTTCATCTTTCAATGAAAAAATAAAAAAGTGAAAACTAAGTTATGCTCACAGGTGCATGTGGAAGCTCATTCACACTTCACTGAGAGCTGTGCATGCAAATGTGAGGGAAAATTCTGACCTTTATTCTATTTTAATACGTTTACCTCCTTTTATCTATGTCCCCTGTGAAAACTGTATTTCTTTAGTGAGCTAGCTTGTGCTTTCTCCTGTGCCTCTTCCTAAGGCCAGGCACAGGATGTGAGAATGCCCAACAAGGCTCATTCCCTGTTGGCAGTCTCTAGGACTAAAGACATCGCAGTGAGAATAGGTAGTACGCAAAGATGTTTATTGCCTACCGGGAAAAGAGATGGCAAAGACAGAAACAAGTTATTTCTTCACAAGAATGAGTTCTCTGCTTCTTCAGGAAAGAAAATGTCCTCAAGAGTATGCTCCTCTTGAAGCTCTCCATTCATGCAAGGTGAATTCATGACTTTTTTCTAGCACAGACTACTATATAAATCACATGACTATGAAATACCACAAGGTTGGTTTTCTTTTGTACTTCAGTCATTACATGGGATTGCTTAATAAAACTAATCTTTCCACTGCTTTTTAATTTCTCCCCAAGAAACAGATTCGAAGTTTACCTCTGACAAACAGGTATGCACTGTATTCGCTCACTCCGCCTTTTGTAACCATGCGGAGGGTGTATAAACCTTCATCATCTTTGTTCAGATGGGTAAAGGATAGAGCTGCCTGGCCTTCTCCAAAATACAGCTTCGTCCACTTGGAGTCCGTTATCAGCACATCTGGAAGAGAAGACCCATCAGACACATTATTATGCCGGCCAGAACAACCGACGTCCTAGTGCCACTCTGTGCTAATCAGGGGCATAACTAACCTTTATGCCAGCTTTATTCAGACTGATGGTGCTTTGGTGCTATGAAAAACTCTACAGAGAGTAAGCTGCACCTCTCTAAACTTATTTCATCAGTGGATTTTAGAGAATATGAGGTCTCAGGTTACCCTATGCAGTGCCAACAACAGAATTTCCATCACTATAACATTTAATACACCGACAGAGAAAAATATTATCCACATTTTGAAAAAATTACACAAAAACCTGCTATACTCTGTAATGAATGCAGGGTGGAACTTTGTTTCATTTTTAATAAGTTTTGCTACCTGTTCAGGTCAAATGTCAGATTACTAATTTTCTTCCTCCAAGTTTAAAGACCAGATTTCAGTTTAATCTGAAGACTGCTATAAATATACACTAATGTTAAATCTTCAAGGCATGTCTGTTGAGCAGTGAATAAAAAAAATTTGAATTTTTTCATCTCTCACAGGTGAGAGGTGGTAACCCATGATTAATGCAAATTAATCTGATTGCCTAGCGAAACCAGAGCAAAAGAATGAGCAGGATATTTATGCTAGCCAAGGGACTTTCTCTTATCACCCTTTTTAATAATTGATTAGATTATTTTTGATTTTTAACTCCCTAAGACCTATTGCATACTAATTTATTGTAACCAGTGCAGCAGAAGTGTATTTAAAGGAGCTGAATATCTATAAATGTTTATTATATTATTACTTAAATACCCTTTGGAGCAGACACTCAAACAATTGCAAAGGAATCAGTTTTCCCACCTACCAGTTGAATAGCATAAGAAAGTATAAAAAAAAAGACACACATTCAGATAATAAAGCATCTAGAAGATGCTACTAAAATTACAACAGTAAATTACATAATCACCTAAGCATTCAGTTGTTTTCTGAGAAACGTACAAAGTAAATTCAGTCACGTTCCTTCCCATGAGATCCTTAATCATGAGATCCTTACCTAGAAAATCTGCATGTCCCCTTGCTGTCATGCATGTCACAATGTACTGAGTCTTTGTGTAAAGAGTCATGAAGTACTTTAAATCAGAAAATGTCTTCACCTAGAAACTTTAACGAATGCATGCGTTCTGTGGAAAATCCTGAATTAAAAAAAAAGCTGAGTGACCAGCACCTCTGAAAAGCAGGTCACTTTAGACTCCAAGCTTGAGTGGAATGATACACACTCTAGCTTGAATATATAGAAACTGTAGGTAAGCCTGTATTCTCTGTTGAGGCCAGAATCATCCATTTCCACCTTTCATGTGTACCTGAGACCAGAAACTGTGGAAGCAGTCATGTTTGGTAAGAGCAGAAAAACTTCCCTCTTTCACACAAGGCCCACCAGATCCCCTAAGAAATCAGGAGCTCTCTTTTTCAATGCTCTCGGCATGGATGCCTTTCTAGACAAGCCAAGAGGAGTAAATTTTGGAGGCCACAAACATATTCAGAAGTTCTAATACATCAAGTATTCATGCACCTGCCATCACAATAATATTACAATTTCAGTGTCTCACTACTGCACTCAAACTCTCAGCCTATTCACGTGTTGTGCTCCGTCACTTCTCCCAGAACTTACCAAAGAACAAACTTGCGGGAGACTAACCCTCAGACACAGCGCGACTCAAGCCGCACATGCTGTTTTCAGTACATGAGATATCTTTCCTAAAATATTACTCTGTTGAAAATTCAGATGAGGAGTGGAGAATTACTATATACTGAAGTTTCTTTTATTATGTATTTTGAACCCTGAAATTTCAGCTAAATTCTGCACTCCATGATTTTTCCCTCTGAATTCAATTATTCCATTATTTTATTCTAGATTGCAGTATAAATGGCTGTAGAATGCTGGTTCATACAGCTTTGTAATGTTTATATTACATTAGAGATCCATAACAGAAAGTTCCTATTACCAGCTGAACTCATACCCAGATTACATAAACATTCCTGAAGTATCACTTTGATTTAGTTTTTTCAGTATCTTAAATTATTTTGTGTGCCATGAATTATAGACATCATATTAATGTTTGTCAAATCCCAAAACACTTTAGAGGATTTGATTCTGTTGATTTATATGCCCTTAGGAGTCTAGTAGACATCCTCAGTAAGGTTCACTCACGTGAAGTTTATTAATGCTGGATAAACACATATTTCTCTTGTGTATAATTATTAGAAGTAAATTATATGTATCCATCTCAGGGCTCTAGTTGTTATTATCTTTGTTAACACAAACTGAAAAATTTTAAGAAAAATACAGTTTGTCTTAATGTAAGAGTAGAATTAAGTATTGCCTCTCAAAAACACCCAGGATGTCTAAAGCACATGATGTCGAACAAATTATTCATTTTCTCATTGTTTACATTTACGCATTTCCTCCAGCTCTCAAGAGACTCAACACAGGGAACTGTAGCACACAGCAAAGGTTCATAGTGTATTAATCCCTTCTGTGTTTGGGAACAAGTTCTGCTAGTGGATGCACCTGTACACCTCTTGGAAATATTGGGGTCCATCTATGTGCAATGAAGGACAAATCTAAGTTTCTTTGTATCACCTTATTTCCCATAACAGAAGTAGGTTAATGGAATGAAGGCTTCTCTGACTAAGTAGCAAAAACTTATTGGCTTCAAAGAGACCAAGTTTTCATCTCAGGTTTTCACAGGGCAGGTAAACTTGAGTCAAATGAGTGAGAAAACAAAGAACGTAATAGTGTTACATATCAAGAGGGAATTATCTTGGTAGCATGAAGGGTTAAACTGAAAGGGCCATAAGCTTTTGTTCACCTATCCACAGCACAAGAACAATTCATGTTGGATAAAAAGTGAACAATATGGGGCAGTTAAAAATTAACAGTTCCTTATGGCTGCAGTTCCAACTCAAAATTTCAGAGGTTTGGCACCTCAAGAAACTGGGCCCAGTAGGAGACAAAGTAAAGGTACCATTGAAACTGATGGCTTACCTCAGAGTGATGCGAGCGATTATTTATAGTGATTACAAATCCCTGTACCCTTCAGTGGGACAGGATCTAGATTCAGGGATGAGCCTTAGATTTTAGGTTATTCACCAAACAAAAAATCTACTTTTGTTTTGCTAGCATCTAATAGTCCCATCACAGTGAAGTATTTTAGTGATAGACAAATAGGAACGGAATAGTAAGCAGAAGTCCATTCCCTGAAGGATCGGATGAGAATCTACGTAAAACTGTGATGTACATGATATTCTTGACTGACTTATTAATATTACTGTCACTTCTTACTTTATACACCATATTTTGTCAGCTATGGAAGTTTCTACCATCTTGTCTGGGACCAGTCTGAACATCAGTCTTGGGAGTCCATCATTCTCAAATGTGGTCCCTTTGGGGAAAGGTCTCACCATTCACAAGTGAGGTGAAACCAAGGCTTTCCTTAAATTCTCAGGCAGAATGTTTACTTTAGAATCCTACAGAGCTTGTAGTTGGTGAAAAGTGGTGAGCTAAATATCTTGGTGAGCTAAATATCTGCAACAGCCTGCTATCTGTTAAACTTTAAACTTAGTTTTTTGTTACAAGACCATTTTTTTTTGCAGTGAACAAACAGTACTCATGCAGGGTTTGTGTACCATCCCCCAGACTGTACCGTATGCTTCAGTGATTATTTTTTTTTCAGTACTTCCAGTTAAGACTGATTCACTCGGCATAGCATAGTTTTTCACTGACAAAAGAGGCAAGGAAAGCAACCTACCAATGTGGTACTTAGATGGCAGAGCAAAGGCATGTGTTTCAGGCCTCATTCCTATAAGTATTTCTGAACTATAAATTAAATTGATTTTAATATAAAATTCACAATAAATACTGCAGCAAAATGGAAGTGGAGGCCCACACCTCAGTGTTTCAAAACCTAATTTATTACCCTGTGAGTACCCTTCAGCTCAGTGGTCACAGCATTCAGTTATAAATCATGCTCAAATCTAGGAAGTGAGTCTGGATCTCCACCTAGTCAGTAGATGTTCTAACTACTGCGTTATTAGATAATATGAGATTACCTCCTGTTGCTGTAAATGTGTGTTCAAGAAAAGGTTGACCAAGTCACTTAATTGAAAGAGAATGCGGGTCTATAAATTCTAAATAGGGGTATTTATTTGCCCTATTCCAAATTTAATTCTGAGAATCTCATGTTCTAAACCTGATCTGTGTCCTCAGTGTTTCCTCCAGCATTTTCCAGGTAGCTTCTATTCAGTGTACTCACTTACCATCTCTGTACCACTCAGCACGAGGTCGTAGTCTTTTCAGGTCTGGGGTGATCAACATAGAACACTTCAGGGTCAGTGTTTCACCTTCAGTTCCAAAAGTGACTCCAAACTTCTCCAGAAACTGGACATCAATGTGGGTGAAGCAAACGTCATATGACAGGGGCACTATGCGTGAGAAAATGAAAACGTTCTTGAGTATAAGTGAATTGTACTTGGCACAAACAGATCACTGTCCGACCTCAACCGAAGGTGGAGCGCTCTGTTATACTCTGTGCTGATCTAGAAATGCAACTGGGAAAGCAAAAGCATCTGGGCAGCTCATATGGTAAACGAATGCTTAGAAAGCACAGCCAGAAGAACCAAGTTGTATCCAATTTTCTCATCTGTAAAACATTACTCTGATCAGAGTACATAAACTATCTGAGCAAGAAGAAAAAAAATGCTTACAGTGGAAGGGCATTATCTGAGCTGGGTGAGGCTCTTCATCCCCTCTGAACCCTATAAATAAACAGACAATAAACATTCAATGATGTGAGCATGATATTTATGTCCTGTTTTAATCATGAAGCAGCACTTACTTCGCACGATCACGGCACAATTAGTTGATGCCTGCCCATGGACATTTGTTGCCACTGCTGAATAGGTAGCAGAATCATCAAAATCGGCTCTGAAAAGGGGAAGGAGGAAAACAGATGACTCTTTACACAAATACAAATCTCTTAGTGATTGATATTACAAACCAAGATATGTTAACCCTGAGGAAAATGTATAAAGCTCTTGGCTAGTGTCACACGGTGCAAGGTGTTGATGAAAGACAATCAGAAAGCTGGTACTGGTTTTTATTGCAGTTTTATCTCAGCTTGGTGTGCAAACTGCATTAATTTGAGCAAACTGGAAATGACCTTTAGAGAATGATCAAAAGGAGATAGCTGGAGGATGGCAGTCTGGGTACCCCCTTTCTGTATGTAACCTCCTTTCTTAATCCGTCTTGCCCTTCTGCCACATATTTTAAGAAATAGTCACAGAAGAAAAGTACATGTGATACTTGCAGAAATTCCTCCTTCTATGGCTATTACTGGCAGGCAGATATCGGCATTTTTTGCCTCTCTCATATCTCTCAGGCAGTCCAGATGAAATTATACAAACCCAGGGATACTGACTGAAATTGTTTATGGGCATAAATGTTTTTGCTTGATATATATTTTTAGTGAGAAAATATATTTATTATCCAAGGACAAAATAATGAAAAATAAAGCAAAAAATAGTTACTTCATGTAAAGTAGGTCCCAGTGATGGATTGTCTCACTTACTACATCCTTCCTTGAAGAAGATGTTACATTAGTGGTTATATGACCGATGTTAAGATATAGGTACAAACTTTGATGCTCTAGATCTTTTCTTATTTAAAATGGGGTGAGTCAGGAAAAGAACTATTGACATACAACTGAAGCAAAGGAAAGGAAACTAAACTTTGTGCAAATATACATTTTTGGTGCAATTACTCAAATTTACAGTTGAAATAAATAAACTTATTTGCTTTGTTTCTAATAAATGTGACTACTGACTAGAAAAAGGTAAAAGTATTTTTTTATTTTGCTGAAAGAACTTAGTCTGGATGAAGAAACAATTTTGGAAAAGGTAGAATATTTCATTTTTACATTTCAGAATAAAAATTTTAATTTTAAAAAATTTATTTCTGAATTTACTTCTGCTTTGTTTTGAGAAACGTACTAAATACTCTAACATGAAATAAAACATTTTGGTTTTGAATGAACAAAATATTTTTTGTGCAATTCAATATTTTTTCTTGGACTTTTCCAGTAGTCAATTATTCCACAATATGTCTGTCAAACAAAATTGTTAATTTTTTTTATTTCTTGGAATTTCTATTAGGTTGAGCCATCAGTTAATCAGAGTGCTGCCTGAAACACAAACAATTAAATCCTGCTTCTATGTAGTTCATTTAGTAGTGCATTTAATGGGGCCACTCTGAAATTTCCAGTGATGAGATACAATGTTCTGCATGTATGCACTTAGTTTCCTCTTGGAAGAACAAATTTGTACCTTCTTGGCAACTGCCAGATTAAAGGGATGAAATTCTGATTGCACTTGTCTTCTAAGAGGTCACATATCCCAGGTGTGAGAGAAGAAATAACATGTAAAAGTGTTTGATGTAAATTGCATAACAGGATGCCAATTTTGGGGTACGTAGCACCTGTGACAGGCACATCAGACACCTATTTTTCAGCTCTTGCATATATTCTGGACAGTGTCATATCACAAAAATGATACTGTCCGTACTGTGATGTCTAAAACACAACTTGATGAAAGCTCTATTAAATCGAGATCTCTCTCTCTAAGCATACAGGACTAACGGCTCCTCCCGGAGGCTAATTTTCAGTCACACACTTCACAAAACAAAGAGGTAAAATTCAAAGTTTATCATACAATTAGTTACCAAAGCCAGAGAGGTAAATCCTAAGATTAGGCCACTTAACCAAAAAGCCTGCAGTTAGGTATGAAGCCCTTGAGCACCCTACTACAGTCTGGACAGGCAAAGTCAGTCTGAAAAGCAATTTAAAAGAATTGAAATACCAGGTTCAATATTATTCAACATTTTTGGGGAGTTTTCAAGGAGGGATTAAAAAAAATGCAAATACCTGTTCACAGATCTAGTTTAACAGATTTAATGAGTTTAACTGACTCTGGACTTGCTTGAAAGCTGTTGGACTTGGCCACATTTCTTTGCACTAACTTCTTAAAAACAGGAACGAGATTTTACTATCCCAGTTTCACATTATTAAACATTTGGGTGACAAAATACCAAAAGCAAGGCAGAACTGCAGTAAAATTGCAGACTTCTTTCCTAAGTCATTGTATAAAGTCTCCGTACTGAAATCTACGTAACTCATACATTTCTCACAGCTCAGTACAGGATCTTGCTAGAATTAAACAAACTAAAAGCAAATAAAGCATCTCAAAAATTTCTTAAAGAGGGGCATTGCAGAACTGACTGTACGGGAACTGTAAGCTATTCCCACCACCCTGCACTACATCCTTACTTTTAGGAGACATATAGAGTATACAGTAATAGTACATAGTACATATATTATGTATTAGTAAATTAAACAGCTGTCCTGGTTTCAGCCAGGATAGAGCTGGTTTTCTTCACAGAAGCCAGTGGGATGCTGTGTTTTGGATTTGGGATGAGAAACTGTTGAGAACGTGCTGATGTTTTGGGTTGTTGCTGAGCCGTAAAGGACAGTCCAGCTTCTTGTGCTGGGGGTGCAGGGGGAGCTGGGAGGGGACACAGCCGGGACAGCTGACCCAGACTGGCCACAGGGATATTCCATACCATACGACGTCATGCCCAGTACATAAACTGGAGTTGGCCGGGGGGCGGAAATCGCTGCTCGGGGACGGGCTGTCGATCACTGGGTGGTGAGCAATTGCTGTATTGGGCATCACTTGTTCTTGTACATTCCTTTGTCGGTATTATCATTGTTGTTATCATTGTTGTTTCCTTCTCTCTTGATGTCCTATTAAACTGTTTTTATCTCAGTTTAACCCATGGGGTTTTTTTCCCAATTCTCTCCCCCATCCCACTGTGGGAGGGGGAGCGAGCGAGCGGCTGCGTGGTGCTTAGTTGCCGGCTGGGGCTAAACCACAACAGCAGTGTTAGGGAATGTCCCCAGAAACTGGATCCTGATCACCCTAGTGCCGATGTGTTGGAGCAGCCCTTGGCATGCCTTGGTGTGTGCCAGCTCGCCAAAAGGATTCCCAGACACAGATCGGGAGACAGCAAGGGTCCATTCCCAGAAAACAGTCTGGATGTAGCTGTCCTGCCCGGAAGGACAAGAGAATTAGTCCATCCCATGCCAGGAGGCTGCTGTGGCAGAGGACGTGTTTAATTTACCACGGCAAGCAGGCATCAGCAGTGCGATTCCTAGGCACTAGTGGCGAGTACACGCCAGACCCCCAGAAGGATGGCGCACACTTACAGCTGGCAGGGCGTGCGCTGGGGAGCCGTGCTGCGACGGCTGGTGAGGTGCTGATCCATCCCTGGGCTGGACACGATTTAGGCAGCCTACAGCACCCGTATCGGAACGGAGTGATGAATGCTACTCCTCCGTTGCTGTATTAGGCCATTCCCTCGCATAAATAAAGCATTACTTCAGGCTGCTTTGCTTCTGTCTTTTTCCGCTCTTTAACATTTTGTTGTTGTTACGGAGTGCTGGCAACAAGGACAAACTAACGGTATATCTTAACTGAGGTTAACTCTGATTAACCATCACTTTAAAATAGTCACCATCTGCTCTCAGTGTTGGCTTCATTTTCCATCAAAACAACATATAAAATAGTCTATAGGAATTAATTTCTGTAAGTATTGCACGGGATTTAGGATCTAAAGAACGATTTACCATTAACCACAAGGTGGTATAAAAAAATCCAGAAACATGGATAATATATAATTATAAAAATAGAAATAGATAACAAAAATAATAATATAAATATAATTTATTTATATAAAATAATATAGAAACATGTATGCTGAACAAAAGCAAGGCACCAGTCTGTGCTTGACCACTCAAAGCATCAGAAATTTAGGGCTGTAAGAACTGCAAAACTGTGTCCCTATAAAATGAAAAAGCAGAATGGCAGATACGCAATTACTTTCCAAATGAACGTATATCTGTGCTCATCTCAGTCTCCTCCCTATAGCTGCGCTTTCTCACAAGGAACAGCAAAATACATCTCTTGATGAGATTTTCCTGTTTATAAACGTCTCTGAAGTAGACAAAACAGAATATGATCCTAAAAGTCTCTAGAACAGACAAGAGATTCATAAAAGGATTGTTTCTTTAGCCAAAAAAGTTCAAAGTCTGAAAGCAACTGTTTGACAGAAATTAGTGCTAGAGTGAGAATTAATTTTCTCAGGGAGAAGAAAAGAAGAAATTACTGACCAAATAACTGACCACGTTCTTATAACATCCTTTGGTTTTATGAAGAGAAACAAGGTACTTACAGATATTATGAATATACAAGGTAACAATTCCCTGTCCAGGCACTTTCTGCTATTGAAGACATCCTAACAATTCTGCCCATTATCTGGAAGTCACTGCTTTGAAAGCATTTCACAGTTCCTTGCTATGATCTCTAACCTGACTCTTCAAGGGATAAATCAAACCAGCTTAAATGGCCTAGTACTCAGTGGACTCGCCTTCAAAGCTGGTATTAGAAGTGTACAGGGTTAGTGGGTAAAAGAGCTACATAGCACATTTGTTTAATACACTCATTAAAGAAGGTTGGGTAGTATGGCAAGTCACATAAAGTCCCGACTCTCCTTTTGTGCCAGGTAATACTCACGCTGAGGGTTACCTACTTTCCTGTATGCTAAAGCCCCTAGATTTCCTAAACTGCACTATGAAGTGCATTGAGTCAAGACCAGTTAGAAACAATATTTGAAGTACCCTGGAGGCAAGGTATGATCTCTCCAACAGTCATTCTTGCATCATGATGGAGAACGTGTTTTCCAGCCTTTACCAAAGTCAGATAAAATATCGATAGAGTACATTTACATAGCATGAAGTGTGAGTGCACAGTTTTATCTGTCCCAAGGTACTAATACTTTTTGTCAAAATTAAATCGCCCTGGATCCACATGAGGTTCTGAAGTGCTAATGTTTGTGCGGGGAATGTTCCCCAGGCGGATACATCTGTTTAAAATGCGTATACTCATCCATCTGCCTAGTGTAAATTTAAACACAGGAGTTAAGAGTGAAATAACATTTTTGCCTGAATCGGAACACAATTCAGTGCATGTCAAGAGCAGGAAGCAGACTGTAGTAAATTACACAGTGTTAAAATTTCCTCCTTTGAATCCAAATAACAAATTTTCAGTGTTACGGCTATATGACATCAAAACGTGGAAATACCCTACAGGATTACCATCTCGTGTACTGATTCTGAATCTGTAGACTGAAAACCGAATCTGACTGATTCTTTTTGCTTGGGTTTTGTTTTTACTGAAGAGGGGACCTCTGTTACGAGGCGACCCCTTCCCCAAGCTCCCCACTATCGCAGCTTGTAGGGGACAATGACTGACAGGTCAGGAGGCCACAGACCATTTTGGGGGCTGCTGTTTGGATTTCAGCGAGGAAAGAAGAAGAGGAGAACACCATGCCTGCGGCCAGTACGCTCACTGGTACTGCACACATCCGCAGCCGGACCGCCCCGGACCGCTCAGCGGCTCTGCCTCCTGCG
>NW_010561187.1:9823-28745 GCF_000687285.1 Phaethon lepturus | reverse complement strand
ATTCTGTGATTCTGTGATTCTCTGACACCTGGAGCTTCACTAGATCAAGCTGTTTCTTACTGGTATTTCATTTTCAGTCAGCCTTGGCATCTGATGAAAACAAAACTCTAAATGACATAGACAGGCACGCTTTTGTAGAATGGTTCAAGGAAATACTGCACTCAGAGGCACAGTAAATAATAATCTGGTCCCTTTCAGTGCAGTGGAGAACAAATACACTTCAGACAGTCTCTGGCCTAAGCCAGTCTCCTAAATGGTGTCTCAGAACTTTGTACAGAAAATGGTAGAAAAATATGTACAGAAAATCATACCTCTTTATAGGAACAAAGTTTCTAAGGCCAGGCTTGTGAAGGTGGTTAGTCAGTGATGTAAAGGCAGATAGTTATCTAGGGAGGTTTTCAAGAGCTTCTACTCATGTAATTTTCATTTTAAAAGGAGTTAGGGAACCTCGACACTTATGAAAGTCTCAGCAGATGCTTTTGTGTGTCCTAAAGGACCTTTGTAATTCTAGCCCTGCAGGGCTAGGGACATTTCACTCCATTCTACTTTGTCCATTTGCAGTTCTTCTGCTGTTACACTCAACTAAATGGTCCTTCTGGAGCCGAATGCATGCTCCTGCACCGGGAGAGGCAGGTGTGCAGTTGTCTTTCTTAAAGACATGCTTCACACAAATTACAGCTGCGGCTTAAATGCGCATCCAGGCACCACTCAACACCCAAATTTCTGTGCAGTCATATCTAACCCCACTGAGTTCACCCTTTTCATAGGTGATTTAAAAAAAAGAAGTGCAAAAAACCCCACAACCCACCCTTCGGGTTTTAAGATTCTTTAAGGCTAAAATTGCTTGGGTGGTTTCCCCAGCAACAATGGATCCCAAAGGAAAACTAAACAATGGTTTTACTTTGATCTTGCATTTTGTCTGAAGCATTCTGAATCAACCCCGCAAAGTGACTGAGGCTTAAATTGGGTTCCTCTAAACAATCATCTTAATTCCAGCACTAAGCTACTAAATGTGAAATGGTACAGAATTGTATAATTGCAGCCAGACATTATAAGCAATAATTATCTGTAGTCTGCCACAATACCTCTGTTGTAATTTTATACCTCACTGTAGACATGCTGTCTACTTTACCTTCCACATGCCAGCAGCTGTCTGTGGTAGTAAACTGCTCCGAAGCCTTTTTTTTCCCTATGTATCGACACGATTAGTTAGGTAAACTTGCTGCATACTTAGCCTGCCCGAGAGCTGAGCGAACAGAAATGTTAATACTGGCGTTATGTTTGCTGTGATTAATCCAGTCTTCCCTTCAGTGTCGGTATTTTCCTTGGGTTTGCAGTTTCCTCTGGAATCCCGCAAAGACGTCTGCCCTGTGCTAAGTGTGTGTATCAAGTCTTGTTGATTATTATGCAGTGTGACAGTAGGATGACTGATAAAATAAATGAGGAGAATAAATAGCAGAATTAGTTTTTAATTTCTTTTCCCTTGATTGCTCTCACTGTGTGTTTGAAGAGGCGTGAAATTATGGTAGCTCTCCTGTATTAAAAATTGCCAGGAATTTGTGTGGATTCACTTGTAGAAGGGCTGATCTCACAAGACCTATTACAAAGAGAGAAGGAAGGAAGACAGGCAATTTGGAAGCAAAAGTAAAAAATGTCCTTTTTCTTGAGTATTTTGTTTCTAAGTATTCATGTCAAATGCTCTTCTGGCAGCATGATGTTAGTAATGTTTATAACATGTAAGATTTTCATACTGATAAATTCCATGTTTTGCCTGAGTAAATACTAGAACGTTCATAGTCTTACAGGCATGGCAGGAATTGTGGGTGTATTTATCACTTCATATAATCAGACACTCAGAGGTTTGCCTTCATCTGCGTTGGTAATATCTTCTCTCTAAAGACATACTGAATCACACAGGGCCAGATCATGAAGTTTTCAATACTCATCGTATATGCTGAATATTTAACAAGTACTCCTGTTCATCAGATTAGTCTATGAGCTGATCCACGGGTCAATACGTTGTTTTATCTAGTCCACAGGGCAGAGTGGTCATGCATACATGTATCTCTCATCGGATATTGTGCTTGAGTGTGCTGCTCTGACATTTGACTGCAAGGAGCCAGTGTTGCTTTTGTGCAGCTCTTACACACATAGATCAGTGCTCACTTTATTTATTTTGGACAGGGCAGAGTGGTCGTGCATACATAGATCTGCTCATCAAATATTTTTTTATGTGAATGATTGATAAACATTAGAGTAATTATATTGTGTTTTATGATTGGCATATCTGAAATTCAAGACATACCTTCTAGGTTTTACACCTGTGATTTTATACCAGTTTCTTTTTCACAGAATTCAAATGTAGCATTTTTGCTTAATCTTACACTGAAAAAGTACCAGTAGCTTGATTAGGTATATTCTAGTTTTTTTGAGAGAAAAGAAAAATCAATAAATTCATATATATATATATCTTTCTTGCTAAAGTGTTCCATCTCTATTTTTTGAGCTTGTTTTGATAATGGATTTTTACACTAGCTGGCTCTTAGGAGTTATTTAAATAACCTATGTAATACAATCTTTCTCTTTTTTTTTTTTTCTTTTCTTTAAAGCAGTGGTAGTAGTTTCTAGAAACAGAACTAAGAGCACCATTTCTTTCCACATTAAATGTCCAGTAGATGGCTGAAATTTGGTCACTTTTGCTCAAAACTGCCCTGGCCTTAAATTCTATCTAATTACTTTATTCTGAAAGCCATGGGCCACGACATCATTAATCTCTTGTGCTACCTAGTAGGCAGCACGTGCTTAGTATAAAATGCAATATGGACCCAACAGACCATACTAGCTTGTTTGGCACTGCTGCAGCCTGTGGAGTAATCCAGCCACAGAACAAACTTTCTCCATCATTTAGTCTTTCCTCATACTTGTATATAATATTCATGTTTGTGAGACAGACGTGTTCACACTGAGAAGAGTACTTCAAAAGTGTGGCTAAAAGTGACAAAATGATTTAAAAAAATCTTGTAGTCAGGGTTAGAAGTTGATTTGTAAACTTTATAGCTTACCTACATGTTCTTGATTTAATAAAATATAACAACTCTAAATTCAGCTTGACTGTGTTGTTTAGCAATAACATGCCCCTTGATTTGTAAGTCAAATACAGCTTGTATATCGTATGCAGATATTTGCAATGAAAAATAGACTTCCAAATATTTACGTATAAATTAATTTATACCTTGAGCTGAACTTTGTCACAGTGAAATGGTTGATAGTTCTACAGTGACTTCTGTGGAAGCAATATCATACCCTAAAGTTTTTATTCAACTGTTTCCATCATCATTTGCACACAGAAATCCATTCTGCTCTTGACTGACATCCTCTATCCCAGATCTTTGAACTTTTAACCCTCAAATGTTTATTGGCAGGCTGTAAATTCCTGAAATAACAGGAGGCTCTGTTGACACAACAGTAGGCATGTGGTTGAGGGGATGAGGGTAACGCATGCTTGATTTCATCATGACATGGAAAAGAGATGTGTCTGAGGTGCGTATCCGTACCTGGGAACTCAGCAGGGTGCACACAGACAATGAATTGCATGAGTTATAGGTGTGGAGAAATGCATGTGTGTTTACATTTTTGTCCTGGTTTTGGCTGGGATGGAGTTGGGTTTTTTTTGAGAAGAATGTTTGGATTTCTCCAGATTCTGATAAAAGACAGCAGCATCACAACATGGAGGATGCGTGTCCCATATTTGATCCCATGGTAGGTCTTGTTGCAATAAGTTGCAATGGAGGATGCATGGTGACAGCAGGCTTTGCCCATGGGTCTTGTACCTCCCTTACAGCGCGTTGAACAGGAGATGTGGGTGACGGACTGGAAGGGCAGCTCTGTGAGAGGAGCCCTGGCAGCCAGGGATTGTGAGGACTCTGTAAATACCATCCTCAGTGCATAAGGGCTTGCAAAATCTAAATATTTCTCTTTGGTGGTCTTTAATAGATAGGAGACGTGAGAGGTGGGAACTGCAGGAGGTATGTATCTGCCCAGTGTGAAACCACATCTTCTTCTGGCAGCAGTTAGGGGAAGACAGATCCCGTGTGACACATGCGGGCTAAGCAATAGATTTGCTATGAAGGTATTCAAGTGTGTGCCTGTATGAATTTTCAAAAGGAAGTATATTTGGTCAGATTCCAATAAGTTTGCTCATTTGCTGTAAAAATAATAAAAAAAAGTCTTTTAAGCTCTGGGTTATGTGTTCTCTCTTGTTCTTTTCAATCCTACAGTTGATACATATGCACCACTTATATTTTAGAGACAAGTTTGGTCTCATTTTTCTGACTGTGACAAATGATTTTACAGTTAATAAGAAAAAATTGTTGATTTGCATCACTGACAAAGGAGCAGAAACATTTTTTAATAGTGATTTACAACCACCAGCTCTTCCAGGGCAATATTTAGATACTTACTAAAGAAAACATTTTACCAGTGACTTGGCATAAGCTTCTCCTAAAAAGGTAATGATGTGAAATTGTGATTTCTAGGACTGAGAGGCCAGTCCTGAATTCCACGGTAGTTGAATGCATGTGTTTACTATTACTTCGTCACATGTTTGTTTAATCATATCAGTTAATATTACATTGCAAGACCACTCCAGGTTCATTTTATTTGGATTTTGCTACAGTTTATTTTTGCACGTGTTCCATTATTAATGAGCCTCTGAGTACTTTGTCATGTATATTGCATCATGCAATTATTAATTTATGCTTATTTTTCCTGCCTGTTTCCATGTATGTTCAGCATGTATACACAAATTCCAACCTTTTACTGGAGCAATAAAGGAGATTATGTTGCAGATTATGTTAAGCATTATTCTGAATGCTATTTTAAAGAGATATATACAGAACTTCACCCCTAGTTCTCTCTATATAGCTTCCAGCTGCAGTCCTCATGACCAACATGCTTGTTTCTCTCCTCTAGTTGTTGTCTTGCAGTTTGTCCTTATCTGCATTTCTTTTCCCTTGGACCACCCCTTTTGATCCTTCTGCATCTTGGTCAGATCTGTCATCCAGATTCTCCAGGAAAGACACTGAGAATGAGCAGACACAGCTGCTTGGAGGTCAAGGGTCCATACTGACCTGTAGGAGCTGTCCTTTGCAGGACGATCCTGGCTTTCCTTTCATAAATATGGTTTTCAGTGTGTTAATCATATGCAATGTCCAGTACCAAATCAGAGCTGTGACAAGAGGTAGAACATGCTCGGGGAGGATGGTGTCCTTCACGGCTAACTCCTCCAGCTCCTCAGAAGTGAGTTTGTGTGAGTTCAGATTCATTGAAGTTCTGAACTTCTGCATGCCTCCGTGAGAATGTCAAAAGGCATGTTCTGGATAGAAATTTCATTTCTTGATGAGTTCCTAGCTCAATCACAGCTGCTGTTTCACAGTGAAAGCAGATGCAGACTGTCCTCTGTCATGGCAAGCCAGTACTGTCCAGGCCAGCAGTGGCTCAAGCAGTTGCTTGCAACTTGGCTCTCATAGGGTCTCCTGGGCCAGCCTGCTTTCCACAACAAGGAGAAACCATCTTATCAGGGGCTCATCTGAGCTGTCACAGCCATCAGCAATATGGCATTCTCATGCAGGAGCAATGGCGTGGTGCTGTTCAACATAGAAAATGGCAGTTTGGCACATTCTTGCATAGCTACTCCATCTCAGGCTCAAATATCTATTAAATGTCTCTGAATTCACAGGGCTGCATAGCATCAGAACAAGTCCCTGGCAAACTGCTTTCAATATGTGACAGATGGAAAAAAAAAAAAAGAAAAAATATGCAGTAATGTTTCTCAGCTAGCAAAAGGCAAAAAAACTTCCCCATTCTCTACAGAGAAACTTAAATCCATCAGACAATTCAGTCAACCCGATAACTGCTTTTGTGTGCCAATTCAGAACAAACACAGACCCAAAGACCACATCTACAGGGCCTGCGTTTGCCATTGGCCTAAGGCATGACGCTGATTTATACCCACTGACGCTCTCATCCGGAGCACCTTAGCTTTTATGCGCTAACCTTGTCGGGAGGATGAGCAGAACACTGAACTTCCTGAGGATGTCAATACCTCTTTTGCAGTTGCTGTACAAGGTTACAGTAAATTGGGTTATAAGATCTTTCTGAAACCAGAGTTTTCGTTTCACTTTAAACTTTCTCCAATATCTAATGCGCTTCCTCTTCTTTCCAAAACAGTGAACGACAGATCCGCATATAACATCCTAAGTTTTTGAAACGAGGGATAACAGCACATCCATTGTTAGTAGAAAATCTCTAAGCCATGCTAAAGTTTATCCTTATTTTAATGGTCAATGTTCTCAAATAATTTTCCCCTGACTGCATATTTAATGAGGGATATATTTCATTTTATTTATATAGGTCTATGGCCTGCACCACATTTAAGATTGTGTGCTACAATGTGCAGCCAGGGAGTTGCCTGCAACAAGGAATTGTAGGCAGAGATAGAGAATCAGCTTCAGTCTTTAGAGGACCAAGTACAGGTTGTTGAGAGAGATGGTACAGCTCACAGCTTGGAAAAACAATTGCACTGTCAGGAAAGAAAGGAGCTACAGGCTGTGTTAGAGAAAGGTAAGAAATCCATTAATTATTTGGATTTGTGAAGAGAACTGAATTTGCTGTTTTACTAGTGTAGATAAAAGTTATTAGCTAAAATAGAAAATGATAGGAGAAGACTATAAACTTTTTTCTTTGTGTTAAAAATGGGATGATGCTAAGGCACGTGAAAGGGAATGTTACTAAGAGGTGTGAGAAGGAAAGACAGAAGGAGTCTGAAACTGGTGAGTGCTTACAGGGTTATCAGCAAAGAGATGAAAATTAAAACTAGGTGAAAGACTAAGGTTACTCAGGGATTGGGGTTAGATCACCCCAGCCAACTCATCACAAATTCCTACTGGGATTTTCTTCTGTCTTCCCTGATACATGTAAAAAGCTCTTCAAACTGCAGGTTATCTCTTCTCACAGTGAGGGAATAAAAAGTCAGCCTGAGGGGATTCAGATCATGATAGATCCTGCTCTTGGAAGTATCATCAACATCTCTGTGAGATTCATACGCATGCATATGTGGCCATGAATATAACGTAGTTTTCAAAAATACAAGTGAATTTTCTGATATTTAAGTGTAGCACAGGGTGACTGTTGTCTTGATACTAGCTATAGAAGAAAAAGATTTAAAAATATTTTCTTTTTTAATGACTCATGTCTCCATTTTAATGAAAATACTTCTAATATGATGAGTACCTAGCAATGGTATGATTGTTCTGTTGAGCTGAACTGAACAGCATCAGTGGTTTCAGAGTACTTGTCTTGGCAGCTGTGGCAAAACGTAAAGTCAGCAGTACTCTGCTGACTGTTTTTACTGGAAGACCCTGTGAGAGGAACACCCAGCAGACTGAGAAGAGATCCCAGACTGAAAGAGGAATGTTCATTTCTTTAAAAACACGAGCAGGAAAATGTGTATTTGGGAAGAACCTAATGCTCTTGTGTACCCTTCTCATAGTTTGCATAATCCAGCTGCTTTCCCTTGCGAGACCTTGATTTCCACAGTTCCCAACTGTCACACACTCGCCTGGCTTACAGTATTGATGTAAAGGTAGGCAAGGGAGCAGGGTGACGACTCCCAGCTGAGCAACTCAACAACTACATTAGAGGATTAGATACCTGTTGTCTCTAGCTTGATGGATCCCCAAATCTTTTATTGCTGCCTGCACGAAGGACTCTAACAAGACAGAGGTACTTACTTAGAAACCCCACACCACAAGTGACTGGGGTTTTCTCCTTCGTGTTGATATTTCTGAAGAGCTTCAGACTGACAGAATCTACCTGTCTCATTTCTGAGACCAGTGGTTTCACAAACACTTTAAAATTACTTGAAAACAGCCCAAAAGATTGGGTATGCTCTGATGACACACAACTTATTTAACTGTCAAAGGGACTTAGAACCAAAAATTGGCGTTTCAGATGGCCTGAAGTGCCTAGGCGGTCAGTTCATGAAATTTAGTGAACTTTTAGGGATGCCTAAGTATTTGGTTCTATGAGCCAACAAAAAGTTTTCACTTCTGAAGTGCCTCGGCAGTACAGTTAAGAGCTTTCCTTAATTTTCTCCTGAATGTGTCTAAATTTTGCCTGAGGCTCCTACATGCTTCTTACAATCTGTTCCATAAGCTTCAGATATGAAGAATATTTTAGAAGGATCACCTCTTTCCAATAAATAAATAAATAAATAAATAAATAAATAAATAAAATAATCCAGAACAGTCCGTGTAATGCACTACAATAATTGTTTCTGTTTTCTCTGTTCAACAGCCAGCTTAACTATTTGCATGAGGCAAAAACCTCAATAATGAAATTGAGTCTTGATTTCACAAACCAGCACTGCAGAACAGCTGTGGATTTCAGTGCCTCAACTGCTAAATCTGCTTATGAGAAACAGCCAAAGAGTAAATGATATTTGCTTACTTAACTGTGATAAGAACTGACCACAGAACCAGTGTTAATGCAAGCAGACGCTTCGACATGGTATTAAGAAGGCTGTGGTGTTTCCTCACGGAGGACAACAGCTCTTTGTGATTGGAAAAGTCCTTTGGTCCAGTCCATATAAATACAGTTGCCAGGGGTACACTCCAGCTGCTGTAGTAATATTTTGCCTACTTTAAATATATACTACTGATAACTTCAGTGCAAGACAATTTTTAAAATGTCTTATCCTCTGCTACTGGATAATGTTGCTATAAGAGCCTTTACAAGGAGTTCTGTATTGCTCTGCAGAGATACAGATATGCCACAGGTTTATTTATTAACTCCCACAATAAGGACTAATTTGGTGACCACAGCAAAAAAATTCCTCAGAGGTTATTGGACCAGATCTATAATTTCTAAATCCAGTAGAAGAATATGTAAAATGCTCTGGAAGCTTCAGGATTAAATCCACCATAGAAATGAAAGATTCCCATTATTAATCTTAAGAAAAAGATTTTATTTATACCAGAGTATTACAGTGGAATGTAAGTAGTTGTCCATTATCTGCTGAATGCTAGTAAAATGTGTTCTGCCAGAACAGAAACTAATACTTCTTTCATCAACGCTTTCTACTTAGTAACTGACCTTTAGTTCCTGTAGGATAATTAGGATCATTGACGAGAGTTATTCGTGTTTTCAGACTCCTGTGAATAACATGATGATGTGATTTCCTGACTAGATGTAACCCAGGAGCATTTTTTCATGCACTGAAGAATAGCTGATAGCAATTAAATGCAATTTTGTAAGTTTGCTTTTATTTCCTACAAGGCTCAAGCCACTCTCTGTGTCATACCAGTTACTTAACTCTCCTGTAGACCTTTACATGTTCAGGTTAGGGGGGGGTCAGTCATTCATGGTGGGTGCAATTATAACAGAGGGAGTTTATCTGCCCCTTTTTTTCAGAAGTTTTTAAGGAAACATCTTTCTGTGTGTCCAGGTCAAGTGATTCCCTGTTGGAATTCCCTTTGTGGCTGTTCTCCAACCATAAAACACCAGGCAGAGAGGACAGATCTTTTATACTAGGTTGCATTGTCGGTACGAGGCAATAACTTTGGTCAATGATACACTCCCAGAGGAGATGAGTAACCGTTTCTTGTAGGATTATTATGCATTAAATGAACTGTTAATTTTCCACCCTATTTAAAATTCATATGTTTTATAGGAATAATATTTTGCGTCTCACTTTTGCATTAAAACCTACTTTGGTAGCAGTTCCAAAGTTAATATTAAGAAGCTGTTTCAAACTCTTTGGATTATCAAATAATCCTCATATTTTTGCTGTCGTTTTCTTCACGTCCCATTCCTCTGGACTCTTTCCAGACTGAAATATCCCAAACCTCTCTATAATATAGAGAGGACTAATTTTGCACAGGAAGGGCTGGATTGGTTTAGTGGAGCCAGTCTGAGACACGTATATATGTCTGTGCCGGCATACGTGTCTGTGTGGACATATTATTACCCTGACACCTTTGTTCCAACAATCCTTCAATAAAAAACTGGTCTTGTGTGCATACGTGCATATACCTCTCCCATCATACATCTATTACAAACTTTATTAAACTTCTAGAGCCACTGGAACTCTGCCACCTCATGGATGTAAGGCAATGTTTCTTTAACAATGCAGTTACAAGAACAAATATTTTGGACAGAATTTGAGAAATGATTTCTTAATCTGACATGTTTATTAATTTCTGCAGACGTAAAAATTCACTCATCTCTTTTTCCTCTGGGTATAAGCAAAAAATAGATACCTGTCATAACAATCTCAACTACAAATAAACTTCTTGGAAATTACTCTAGCAAAATCTAAGCTATTTTCCCCTGTATTTGGGTTATTTGACATTAAGAGCAGAAGTGATTTTCAGAGCTCTGGGAGCAATTGGAGCAGATCACCCACACATCTCTTTCCTAAAGGTTGTCCAGGTCCCCTCTGCAGTGGTCATGAAATGCTATACTCACTGATCTCTTGGGTTGGTTCCTTCAACCAACATCGCAATGGCTTCAGCTGGATTAAACTTTCAATGACTCTTTGTTGCCCAGAAACATATTGCACCCAAGTCCTAGAAAACACCATGCTGCCTGGCTGCTAAACAGTGTAGAGACCGAGATGCAGGTCACCCGCTGTAAACAGAGGGTGCAGCATCCCAAACCATTTTGCTCCCCTTGTGGAAGTTTCGGTGATATTTTGTCAAACGGGCGATTAAGTGGGTAGGGATCCCCTGCCATAGTCATGAGGAATGAAAGGTGAAAGAAGCCATTGTCACCTTTGAAAGCCTGGCCTATACATTTGCCATCAGAATATGGAGAATTTGCCACTTCCTGGGTCAGGGCACATGCACCATCCACTTTCTGACTTCCTGTGAGGTTGAAACTCAGAACTATCTTAATCATCATCTCACTCCCTTTTTTCTGCAGAAAAAGGTGTAGATTTGTGGGGCAGAGGTGCGTTACAGTGTGCCAAACACATAAGTTTGGACACGGTCATGGCAGGCAGATCATTTGAATCATCCTATGCATTACATTGGGGTGTGCCATGCACAATGAACAAAAAATTCACAAAGTAAAGCACAGTCACAGACTTAGTCATCAGAGTCACCTGAGGTAAGAGAAAATCATTAAGCAGTGGTGTCTTCAAAGGTATTACATTTTTTGGGGGGGGCTGAACTTAGACTGTACATAGTGTCAGCACTGTTTAAACTTTTTGCTCTGCTTGCTTATCTATGTCATCCAATGTGCTGATAAATATCTTTCTTGCCCGCCTGTACCCTAAATTGCCTCTGCAAAATGAAGCCCAGAAAGTCTAACATAGTGAACAGACAGTACATTCAGGCAACCTGCTCCTATAATACTTGGCGCATTGTCACAGAAGAAAACAATGTATGAAGGGGAATGCATCTAGAGGGACATGTTATCATATGGAAGCAGAATGCAGTTATTCATCTCAAAATCAATGAGTTGACAGCCACAGCCGTTCCTTCACCACCAAGCTGTGCTTATTTACTGACAGCAAATGGCAAGACCTTGGGTTTACGTCATGCCTTAAAGAAGCTGCCATGTGTCTTTAATGACCGTAAATGGCAGAACCTTGGTTTTATGTCTCAAGGCTGATGTTCACTCTCTGTATATGATTATTTTACGAATAGTACTTTGGCCAGAGAAGCCATCTAGAAATGGGAGAAAAATTGGACAAAAAAGTTCTGAAGAGCACAGATGAAAGAATGGATCCAACTAAAATTTGGGAGCATATACTGCATTTTCCTATGAGTGTCTGGATTTGTCTTTCATGTGTTTGAAGACTAGTGTAAAACAAATCAGGAATAATAATAAAGGTGTTTACCAACTAGTAGATGTAGAAGTCTGTGGGAGTAAATTGCTTCAGACTAGGTTTTTGTGCTTTGTTCTAAATAAATTAAAAAACATGCCTTTAAGCATGTTCATTAGTTTGTATACCTCTTGTTGTGTAATGTTCACTCATCGATCTGTCAAATCAAACAAAAGTAGATTATGACTTGGCCAGATGGCTTGCAAGGATTATCTTTGAATATTAGGTGTCAGGAAAAAAAAAATGGGAATCAATTTGTTGAATGCTTAACGTAGGTCGTGTTCAAAATTACTCAATTTAGTCCTAGTCACTTGCCCTCAACTGACTTAAGTAATGCTGTTTTCTGAACTGAGTCTAGAAAATGTCTCATTTTTAGCCACTCATATTCAGCTGTCAACATGCACAGGAACAATTGTTGTTACTGTCAGAACTGACAAGAAACATCAACCACAATCCTTGATTAACTTCTCTTTGGATGTCTCAAAAACCGCTCTCACTAGCAGTGATACAGTCTCTTTCTTTTTTCCACAGGCTTAGTTCTTGCTTTTTGTTTTGGGTTTTGGTGGTTTACTTTTTTGTTATTGATTTCATTCTTTATTTATGGGTATTGTTAGTTGCCTTTCTCTCTAAAATAGTGATTAGGCTGCATGGCATACATAAATTCCTCTTTGAGCCTCGCAGAATGGGCAAGAGGAGCTGTGGGATTTGTCTGGTAAATCTTGGATAGCCAGTGCGTTGCTCTGAGAGGCTGTGAGCAGAATGAAGGAATGGAAGCAGGATCTGTGCTTTGCTCAAGCAAGCATTAATGCCATCCTTCTCCACTGTTTGAATTTACACTGAACTTCTCACCGATGGTCTCATACATTACTTTTTCTGCACTGGGACAAGGGCGGGAATGCTTCTGAACCCTGACGTCCCACAGATGAGTTGTAATGAAAACCCATGTCAGGTGGTGCAACCTGCATGGGACATGGTTCCTTGAAAGGTTTAACACCACCAAAAGAATCACTGAATATGACCAGAGACAGCACATTTTATTTCCTTTGCTAATCTTGCTCTTAAAACATGTTATGCCTAAATGTGGTTTAGTAACATGTGGCCAATGAATCTTCACCTCTTGTTGGGATGAGACCTTCGTATGCAGCCACCTTCCATTCTCTCTGCAGCTGGGTTTGAAAACTGGAAACCCAGATGCAGGAGCAAGTAGAGAATGGTAGAGCGATCCCTGGGACCAAGACCTTGGACCACCATGGCAGAAAATACCTTCCCACAAGTGAAATGCTGCCTGAACAACCAACTTAACTGTAGGGCTAAAAAAAGGCTTGTTTTAGAAATTCTAATGATAACCTCGAGCTATCATCTCAGTCTAATGAGGTGATAACTGTATCCTTGAATCCATATAACTGCAAGGCCAGAGACTCAAATTTTTTTACAGCAAATCATATCTGAACGTGATTACCAAATTGTTCCTTTTTAGCCTGGAGAGAACAACAGATCCACAACTTGTTGAGTCTAGTGGAAGTTTTTCCATCATTTTCTATGGGCTTTAGATTAAGAATGCGGTATTTGCTGAGCAGTACAATATAATGTTCTGACATTTTCGAAGGAAATATTCACATTTAAATAGTAGCAAAAATCAAACATAAATTGTTATGTTTCTCAGCCTGTTTCTGATGCCCTGACTATTAAAGCAGAATATATATGTGTATATGAACTGTTGCTAGAATTTGGCCGCAGGACCAAATACTTCTTGCTCCTGAGAGAAATCCAGGTGCACCTCAGACAAGGGACTAAATACCTTTATTGCCTAAGATGGCAAAGGAACTGGGGGAACATTTCATTCAGTCCAGATGTAGCAACTTAGGGGTTTTGTCTTTCATGTCGTCACCCCTGTTGATGGAAATTGGGCTCATGCTCACTGAAAGCAAAGGGTTTGAGTTTCATCTGGTGATACTTTAACAGCTCTCAGATGAGATACCTTAGATGAGCATCAAGCCCAACAGAGCAACTGCTGTAAACTTCAGTGAGTGAAAGGAGAGTCAGAGCCATTCGTCGTGGTTAATACAAGTTTGCTGGCAGATATTCATTACACACATATTATATAAAAGCATATAAAATCAGAGCTTGCATGATTTTTATATATATATCACACTTTAAATTAAACACATACAAATCATAGGTCAAGCTCATAAGAGGCAACACTGAAGTCAGTGGAACAAGACTGGGATATATAGACTTTTAAAACTTCTGCTTTATTCTACTTGGATGTTGCTTGGAACAACATTTGCTTCAGTAAGAATAGTTAGGTGAGTAATGACTGCTTTCCTAAGGAAAAGATTTGAGAGTAGTCTGTTTGAATCAATCACCGAGCAATATCTGGCTTTCTGAGTATATAACCGGAGAATAAACAAAGCAACTATGATTTCTCATGCATTGCATTTTTGTTTTTCTATTGGACAAACAAGCGCACATACTTAAAGAACGCTTTGCCAACAGCAATAAAAAACTTTGTGCCAGACTTCTGTTGCTTATGTTGTAATATTACATTGTGACTTGAGCTGTATTTCTTGCATGCAGTACTTTTTGTTTGTGCATTGTTAGGTTTGGCTGGCTACAGTACTAGTGTACTCAGGGCTGGCAGATTCTTTCACTCATTTTACAGTGTAAATATTAATTTTCACAAAGAAGTGATGCTTTTTTTGGCCCAATGAATTCAAACTCTTGACGATGACTTATATACAACAGTCAGAGGAGAGAAAAAAGGGAGGAGACTACTACTAAGTTTTTTCGTACCTATAGTTACTGTATTAAATGAATGAGGCTAATTAGAGGCTGACATACTGGTGGCTCTTTTAAGTATAATCCAGACAGTTTTATGAGAAGAAAAACAATACTGAATAAGAAAACTTTTTCTTCCTTTCTTTTGTTTTAATGCAGTTTTGAGTGGAAAGGGGTTTCAGCTGGCAGAAATCAACATAGTTTTATTAATCTCAGTGGAATTTTGCTGGCTGACAGGATTTACAACTGAGAATCCTATCCAGAATTTAAATTTATCTTGTCTTTTTTTTCCCCACAAGTAACGTACACGGATTTGCCCCTTCTGAAGAAAACAACAAAAACACAAGAACAACAAATCCTCAACAGTGTTTTTGCTAATCATATACACCGCAGGTGTGTTGTCTTATATCTATTTCACCTCAAATATGCCTGAAACCCTGAGCACCACATCTTGGAGAACCCTTTTTGCCTCTGGAGCACAGAGGTTGGCACTTCTTACAATTTGAGGTACATCATAGAAGTGAAATTTGACTCACATGTTTCAGAGGGTTCCATTTCTCTGCAGAGTGCCTGACTTGAAATATAAAAAGGTCTGCATTTCCTGCTGTAGCCTGTTATCCTTTAGAAAGTTTCTTCACTAATAGGTTGTACCATCTGTTGGGCAATTTGCCTAGATGCCATCGTGCCAGCAGCACTCCTGTATTTAGGTCATGTTGCAATGTGTAGATAGGCACCTGTCTCCCTTTTCCCTGTGTTTGATGGGGTGGGGGGAAAGAGCCTTAGGTTTTTTTCCTTTTTCTTTTCTTTTTAATAATTTCAATCTCTCCCTTTTGCTTCCTCTGTGTAAAACACAGAGAAGGTTCTGAGCCTAAACACCTAAGCAGATCCTTCAAAAAGTAGGGTTTTTCCTGTCTAAACTTTTCTTTTTTAGGGGGAGGTGGTGGAAGAGGATAACAGGAATTTTAAATTTGTTTTCTTTCACTTAAAACCATGTCAGTATACTCAGGCAAGTTTCAGATTCAATGATATTTATTTTAGCACTTTTCTCAAAAAGTTAGCGTTTCCTTTGTATCTAACCTGTTCTATCTGAAGTCGCAAGCATCAGTCAAATTGGCCTCACAGAGAATAAAATAACACCAGAGGTTTCCCACCGTAGCGCTCAGTCAGGGGGTCAGCTACTGGCATTACATATACCAGCTGGGACATAGCAAAGCTGCTCCCAGGTTCACCAAAGCCCTGCACACCCGCAGGTCGTGGGACCGTCTGTCAGTCTGAATAGTTGTCGTGCCACATGGGTGTGTGTCATCTCCTGGGTCTGCGAGGTTGATGTTCTCCTCTGGAGGATAACAGAGTAGCCACCTTTAAATTGACAATAATCTGCTGTGAAACACAAGGTACCTCTGGATGGTAACATTTACCACGTCTGCAGTGGTGTAGTCCCGTGTCCTTGCTGAATAGCTGAAGCCTCCGATATCTACTTGCCTTTACTCGCAGGTGGGGAAAGAGCACTATGTAGCAACAGCAGGAGAAACCTTGCTGGAAGTTCATCCCCTTTTGTTGTTCTGCATAGTTTTTCTCACACTGTGCTTCTTTCATCTGGGAAAAGCACCAAAAAAAAAAAAAAAATCTTTTAAACACCCCATGAGAAATAAAGCTTGGAGTTAGTAAAGTGAAACGAAAGTATAGCAGGACTCTAAGGTTATTATGCGGAGGAGCTGCAAAGACAGAAATCATCTAATCAGTGAGAGAGTTAGAAGGCAGAGGAACACATGCTTATTCTAATCCACTCAGGACAGTTGTCCCAATCACTCTTTCTTCCCCTCCCTCTTCCTTCAGACAAAATGCTACTTTAAGTAGCAGTGCAAGCTGTAGGTTTTATAGACATAGTACCGCTCCCAACGTCAAGTATGGAAAAGGGTCAAGAGGAAAGCACAATAGCTGCAGCTGACCTTTCACAGCACTGTGTGGAAAATGATTGACGGTCCTTGTTTGTCTTAAATCTTGGCTTCTACGAGATAGCGTAACACAAAGTCATTTCTCATTCAGTCCCTATATGCACATTAAATGTTTCATATTCTTTCAAAAGTCACTGAAGTTACAAAACTCATTATGTTCCATATTAATTATATCTGCTTTTTTCCTTTTTTTCACTAGGTAGCAATTATTGGCAAATATATATATTCAAGAGAATCTGCATTTTCTTTCTAACCTGAAATCTAATATGCAGTTACATTAAAATTAATCTGCTACCAAGAGAATAGTCCAATAAAAGCTGGTAATAATGAAATAATTCTATTTGCATTTAGTGTAATTCCGTATTAAATACATTAAGGGTTCTTCCATAATCTCTTTCCTCTTTTGATAATTTTTTTCCTTTTTTTTGGTGCTGTTCACCAGCACAACTCATGAAAGTAAAATCTTTTCAGTGTCTTCAGGATGTGAAGTACATTGTTGCACGATGCCTTCCCGAAAATGTGTCGTACTTTTAAACATATCTATGTTGACACTTGTGACTGACCAATAAACCGCTAAAATGGAAGAGGAGATGGGTAAGGGAGATGTGCCCATGAAGCTCAGGGAGTAATCAGGCAGGTCAGGTGTGACTGACCACAATTGTGTCAAAGAATCTGAATTTTATCTCAATACAAAAAGGGTACCAGAGGGTGGCCTTTGTTTTACACCAACATAAAGTATAAAAACTAAACAACTAACAAAAGAATTTCAAAGAAAGCAACGGGCATGAGCTGGCTTCAACCCACATATTCTTTCCCAGCAACTGGGGATGCCCAGTGCCATGACAGTGAGCATATTATAGGGGCCAATAACGGGAATTACACTGCTAACGTGACGGGACTGTATATTGCAATTCCTATCTGTTTTGCTAAGCATAACTTACATTTGTAGTGAGTTATGCAATGTATTCTTTATCACTGTTAAATCAGAAATCCTGTCTTTAAATTAGCAAATTTGATATTACACCTTAGCCTCTCCACATGTGGAAAATCTAAAATGACTTGATCGGAGGGTACTGGACTCTGACAACGCTGTACTGAAATTCTGGGATCCATCTGAGACTGTTGCAGTGCAGATGCTTTGGAAATGGGACAGCAATAATGGGCAGAAAACTAAGCCAGAAAGCAAATCCTTGCAAAATTTCAATCAACAGAATAGAATTGCCCACAGTAGAGTTTGGTTGGAACATAGTGATAAATGAAATAATTTCTTAGAAAATATGACTATGTTTGCAAAGATCAGGGATGTTCAGAATTTTTTCTTCAGGATTCACTGAAGTGGCAGAGATGCCTAAACGTTACCAGCATTGGCTCAAGGCAAAGAGGAGTATCTCTAGAACCATGAAGCACTTCCTTTAGTTATTTCAGGTTGGTGGAGTTTGGTTAGTTAGTTACTTAGTTAGTTTGTTTATTTTTTAAGTTCCACTTCAAAGATACTTTAGTCCCTCATTTCTTTGCTTCTGTTCTATAGTACTGTTAGAGGACAGGATCTCAAAACTTACCTGTCCAGTCCTTCCTGACATGAGTTATCATGGCCGGCCAAACACCACCAGCTTGTCCTGTAGTGGGACAGTGTAGCCTGGGCCATTGGCCAAAACATTGAATCTATCTTCCAGTCTCTGCTGTGGGCTACAACAGCTCTTGCCTTTTGTAAGCATGTGGACAAGGTTGCAGAGCCTGCAGACAGCCTACATTTTGGAAGGCTGGTTGCCAGATTTAAAGGACATGTAAATTGGAGTGAAACACCACATTCTGATGTTTAATTTCTTAATTTAAACAATCTATAAATTATACAGTTCTTAAACTCTCCTCTATCCTATTCATCCAGGATAGAGTTAAATTTCTTCACAGAAGCCAGTGTGAGGCTGTGTTTTGGATTTGGGATGAGAAACTGTTGATAACGTGCTGATGTTTTGGGTTGTTGCTGAGCAGTCAAGGACAGTCCAGCTTCTCGTGCTGGGCTGCCACCGAGCAGGCTGGGGGTGCACGGGGAGCTGGGAGGGGACACAGCCAGGACAGCTGACCCAGGCTGACCAAAGGGATATTACATACCATATAACGTCATGCTCAGTATATAAAACTGGGACAAAGAAGAAGGAGGGGGTGGAGGGACGTTCGGAGTTATGGCGTCTGTCTTCCCAAGAAACCACTATGCGTGACGGAGCCCTGCTTCCCTGGAGATGGCTGAACCCCTGCCTGCCTGTGGGGAGTGGGGAATGGATTCCTTGTTCTGCTTTGCTTG
>NW_010561187.1:0-9775 GCF_000687285.1 Phaethon lepturus | reverse complement strand
CGATTCTCTGCCCGGTCACACCGTGGGGGAATGAGTGAGCGGCTGTGTGGGACTTGGTTGCCGGCTGGAGCTAAACCACGACATAAACATTTTGTTCTTTAATAAGAACAACATAACCCTGCTTTTCTATCTGTCCTCAGATGTTGAAAGTTCATTATCACTCATTGGGACCATGTCTTGTAATAGTACAATTTAAATAACAGATTGTATTCACAGTAAGAACAGATCAGGTAAAACTGAAAACAACCCATAATGCCCAACAGAGCAAGTGAATGTAACCCCAGACCTTGTGAGCCAATACCTACGGCAATGGCCGAAATGAGAAAGGTGCAAAGCCTTCTTCCCTTTCATGTACCCCTCCCTCACAGTCCTCTTCCCTTGCAAACTGCCTGGTCATCGCAGATAACTGTTGCTTCACCTGTGCCTGTGGTGTGACTGCTCACTGGATTGGATGCGTGTATGTCTTAAGACCCCATGGAAGCCACAAATCCCCACTGTTTTATTATCATTATCTCCCTTGAAATTCAAGCTTACGAGGAGCAGCTCCAAAGATAGGGCTAGAAAATAGAACTGGAAAGAGAAACTGATTGAACCATTTTTCTATCAATGTTTTCATTTTCATCAGAGTGAAAATGCTTCATAACATAATGTTGATTTCAGAGGAATATTATTTTGGGAAAAAGTTTGAAAAATTTCCCCAGTGTCAAAATATTCCCTTTCACTCTTTCAGCAAAATCTTCTGTCTTTTTGTTTAGGAATCATGTTTAGTTTTAATTTTTTACTTCTGTATTTAACTATATACCCTTATATATTAGTATATTAGATTAAGAATTAGTATATTAGATTAAGAATATGCTATATTATATATTTGTAAATGTATTATACATATTTTATGATGTAGTTTAAAAAGGTGAAAAACTGAAATGTTTTGATTTGGATAAAACATTTCCAGTGATGCAAAATATAATGCCAGAGATATCAGAACTATCTTCGCAGGTTTTGTGAAGTCCTTCACAAAAGTGGAATTTCCATGCTCTGTGCTCCTCCTTTTACAGATACACCTTGAGAGCTCAGTCAAAATTGTTCAGAGTAGCTTGAGTAGTTGAATAGAAATAAATTACATTAAAAAAACCCACATTAGTATTATATCGGTATTTTAGGTCCCTGTTATACCTGGTAACATGATACATCAGAAAAACCTCAAAGACCGTTAAGATTCTTAAGTGAAAGATATATCCTAAATCTGGAACATTGTATGACACTCTTTTAATAAGACTTTTGCTGAGTTTCATTTCTTTGTGTGCTTCACAGCAGTGGAGAACCTCTGGGTCCTCTTGTTCCCCTGTCTTATATTTTGTCTATAAGCTCCCTGAGACAGTCTGTGCTTCAGTCTGATTTTGCACGCAGGCTGGCATGACGGGTCCTGGTTCATGACTCAGGGCATACCTACGCCAGCACAGGCTCAGCTAACATTACCTTGGCTTGATAAATCTGGTGGACTGGTATAGGCCTCCTGAACCTAGTCACTTGGGTGCGGAGGCTCGATAGCCCTGCGCTTAGTCTGCAGTGTAGACACACTTAGTGTGTGCACACTCACGTGAATGGGACCATATGGCAAAAGATGTATGGTCCCGTCTCTAGCACCGTCGTAGAAAGAAGAGACACTGGAATATGGAATAACTGCCTTTCTGAATGTCTGCATCTTTCTTTTCCTTGTTCGGAGGAATGCAAGTACCTTGCTGAGCTTGGCGAACCTCATCTTTGAAGCTCGTTGGAGCATGCTTGGAGCTGCCACCCTTGAGCCTTTTCATGGAGAGGCAGGGTAACTGAGTGCCTGGGTCAGGGTCTGGCCCTGCTCTTATCTGACGTGGTAAATCATTGCCAGAGCCACGGGAACCCCAAACACTAACTTCTAGTTTCTTTCCCTGACCACAGAAACATTTTAGCACGCAAGCTCTTTAATACAAAAAAAGATAGAGATAACTTTGAACTGTTCTCACCCTCTGTAACTCAGAGTTATGTTTGCAACTCCATAGATACTCTGATGTACTGCTAGAGATACTGTCAGGTTTAATTATGTCTAAGTGTAAGGTGACATATTAAATGGCTAGCTCCATTTGTAATGAGGAGTAAAAAAAATAGATATTATGTCTCTTTAGATACATTACCTATTCTTTTTTGATTTTTCACTTACAAAAAAACCCACAAAGCCATGGAATTTTCAAATCAATTATAATTGGTTTTTTGCTTTAGAAAAGTAGTCTGAATAACTCCATAATTGCACTGATGAAAAAAACCAAGTTAAGACTGTGGAAACTGTAACGAAAGTACAGCCTTAAAAGGACTGGAAGTTAATACCTCTGAACCAAAAGATCTTTTAACCTGTAGCCTCTGCAGTCTTGTCTTTACCTTACAGCCATTAACCTTGAGAAGTAGTGTTAATAATAATAATTAGCCTAAGTTTTTATTCTAATGCACCTATGTCTAAATTCTTTTGAGTGCATGTCAGAGGTGCAACTGTAAATAAAACCCTCCGCTTCCTCACCAGAGGCTGTGACACCCACCACGTGTTGTCATTAGTAGGTGCATTCATGGCAAAGCTCCTTTGTCTCTAAATTACACAGCCGCATGCTGACCAAACTGCCACCCTACAGCAATGAAGTATGACCTCTGACTTGTGAAACCTCATCTTTATCACTCAGTCCCTGGTACCTCCTGGCACTGAATAATGGTGTCTTTTCCCAGGGAAAAGAAAGCCAGAGCTTTGAGGGGCAGGAGGAAAAAAGGTACAAGAAAACCTTTTTCTCGCACTCCCTTGCTCTCAGAGAACGAATGTCAGGCGTGACTCTGGGGAAGGGGTTTTGTGAAGTGAGAAAGACACAGAAGAATACGCTCGTGAAGCCCCACAGAGTGACTATATGTCGTTGCTTGTTAATTTATCATCCCTCTTCTCCTCTAGTCCTTCTCTGTGAATGTCCAATTTCAATGGCAATGCTTCTGGATAAAATCAAAGCTTATTCCATATCCTGTGAGCTACTGAGCACATTTCGGATGCTGGATAATTAATACCTTTGGTGGGAAAACATGGAAGAGCTCTGCTGAGATAGATCCTTTCATCCAGGATCTTTTCCATTGTCCTACTGGTGTTACGATAAGGGTCCCTTCTTCTTATCCTGGAATACAGCCCGAGAGGCTGCTCCTTATATACTCTGCAAATACAATGGGAATTTTTGCTACACTCTCCAGTAATGTTGATCTCTCCATGTGCTTTCTGAGTAATCAGGTCCTTCCAAACTTTTTCTGTCATTCCCCGGATATCAGGCTGATGGCTGTGATCCCAGGTTATAGCCATGGCTATAATGTACAGGGCAAGACACGTCTGACTCCTGCAGCATCTGAAGGGTGGACCAGAATCATACACACAGTTGGAAGTACATTATGTTGGCCACAGGAGGGCTCACAATTTGTTCATCAGCTTTATAGAGACAGTCAGGTGGGGAATGGGGGGGGGGGTGTGTGTGAAGTGAGTGAAGTGCTCAGTTCCAGGGAGTTGTTACCTCTGCGCATGGACCCCGAGATCTCTATGAAAATGTTTTACAAAGTCAGACTTTACTTCCCATGTTGTACTCCTGCATCCATCACATGAGGAAGTCAGGAGGGAGATAGGGGTCATCCTGAGGGACGGGATGCCATCCAGGGGGACCTGGACAAACTCAAGGAATGGGCCCATGTGAACCTCATGAGGTTCAACAAGGTCAAGTGCAGGGTCCTGCACCTGGGTCAGGGCAACACCCGGTATCAGCACAGGTTGGGGGATGAAGGGATGGAGAGCAGCCCTGCCGAGAAGGACTTGGGGGTCCTGGTAGATGAAAAGCTGGAGATGAACCAGCAATGTGCACTCATAGCCCAGAAGGTCAACCATGTCCTGGGCTGCATCCAAAGCCGCGTGGCCAGCAGGGTGAGGGAGGGGATTCTGCCCCTCTGCTCTGCTCTGGGGAGACCCCCCTGCAGTGCTGCGTCCAGCTCTGGAGCCCTCAGCACAGGAGAGACATGGACCTGTTGGAGCGGGGCCAGAGGAGGCCACAAAAGTGATCAGAGGGGTGGAACAGCTCTGCTGTGAGGACGGGCTGAGAGAGTTGGGGTTGTTCAGCCTGGAGAAGAGAAGGCTCTGGGGAGACCTTATTGCAGCCTGCCAGGACTTCAAGGGGGCCTACAGGAAAGATGGGGACAGACTTTGTAACAGGGCCTGCAGCAATAAGACAAGGGATAATGGTTGTAAACTAAAAGAAGGCAGATTCAGACTAGACCTCAGGAAGAAATTTTTCACAATGAGGGTAGTGAAACACTGGCACAGGTTGCCCAGAGATGCCGGAATGTAGCTGCCCCATCCCTGGGACCATTCCAGGTCAGGCTGGATGGGGCTCTAAGCAACCTACTCTACTTGAAGATGTCCCTGTTCATTGCAGGGGGGTTGGACTAGATGACCTTAAAAGGTTCCTTCCAACCCAAACCATTCTATGATTCTATAGTTCCATGATTATGTGATCTCGAGGTTATGTGCAGTTTTATCAAACGTCTGTAAGAAATTATCTGCTGCTAAGTGAATCCTTCTGTGCCTTGTTTTCTCATAGCTATATTTCTTCTGGCTTAAGAGCTTGATTTAGTTTCTGCATCACACTGTGTAGACATGCTTTGGGCAGGTAAAAAGTTTCTCAAGTGTCTTGAATCACTTTGACAATAAAGTTATTGATAACTTGGTTTATTCTCTACAGTTACCTAGGGAATTTCCTGGGGAAACCTCTTTTGCTCTCTTGGTGCAATTCTTGCAGGGAAGGGTTATAATTTGTTATTATTTGGCTGGGGGACACTAGTCAGTGTCCATGCTTTAGCTGTAGACCTTCACTTTGGGCCCTTTATTCCATCACTCACCAGCATAAGGAAGAGACAGTTTTATGATTGTCTGTCACACCATCTTGGTTTTGCTCTGATGTTTTGCATTGCATTCCTAGAGCAATCAAAACTTGGGTTTGGCTCAGTCACAATTTTATGGACTCAAAGCAGAAATCCCAGAGGAACATTTGACAGTTTGTGTAGTGGAGGACATCCAACTAGATGTTTAAAATTACCATGAGCAGCTACAAACCCACCACAAAAATAGCATGATGGAGAAAGCCTACTGTCACCAGAGTATTACATTTCTCTACCAGTTAGAATTTCTTTCTCTTTTTTGAGATGTTCCATTGCCAAAGGCAGTGATACAGTCTCCTAGTAAGATTATTTTAAGGCTAATTGCTGCCATAAGTTGTAGCCTATGATTCCAGTCCTCATGAAGTCAACGGACATTTTTTCCCTGACATCAAGAAAAACAAACTTTGATTGCAATGGTTACCATATCGACTTCCTCTTATTCTGAGTTGCACTCCCCAAATAATTTTTCTCCTTTTATGATAATGTAGATAAAGATGTTAATCTGTTCGTGTAAGAAGCTATTAAAATATCTCTATATTCATCTCTGTCTATCAGTCAATGACAAGCATAGATGCATTAATACTGAGAGCGCTACAGTGGAATTCAATTAACTTACTAATAAGACATCACGATGTTTTAGACCCTGTTAGTGCTGTGCTTTGGGATATGATCCACACTCTGATAAATCTTCTGGGGTGTGTAGGCAGTGAGCAGAATGCATCTCCTTGTCAGTAACATTGTGACCAAGGATAGAGAAATGCCTCTTGATTCATTACAAATGGCTGTTGCTGCAGTTCTTGCATTGTCAAGATTTCCAGTGCAATCAAAGCTCACATCCCTTCACATAGATGAGATTACAAAATACTCATGTTTTCTAGCCTCGAGCATTTAATGTCAGCTCCTGAATTGTGCTTTGGAGACACCTACCCCTCTCCAGAGTTTTATGAGAGTACTGAGTTACCCGTAATACAGTTAAAATTCAAATTGGCTGAGGTCTGTCTCAGCTACAGCCCATGGTGTCACTGGCCCTACCTGGACCTGTCTAAGTCAGTCAGATAAACTGGATCAGCTTCATCGTCTATTATGGAGAGCAAGTGGCAAGACCCAGCTTGTACCCAGAGAGCTGAACTCTCTCCTCCCCCAAAGGTAAGTTGGCCTCATCCATGGAGCCTACCAGAAAGAGTTTCATGCCTTGATGATGTCCTGAGATGTGCCTGGGCACTGGCTGGAAGACTGCAAGGTAGATAAATGTTTCAGAAGCATGTTAATCATGAGAAAATGGGCTGCCATGGGACAGGGCTTAAGGTTTCCCCTGGGTTTGTTTCATTTATTGTGGTAGAGGTAACTCCTGAAAGTAGTCTGCACGCCAGTCCTTAGAGCCATTTCTCAACATAACATCTGCCAGTTATGTTTACCTTCTTAACAGAAATGTTGTGAACTGCTTTAAATGCGCAGAAATATACAGTTCAGAGACTGTGAGTTTGGATCAAGAATTCAAACTCTAAGGGAAGGCAACAGCACCTTTAAAAAGAATACAAAGAGCACTATATCATTGCTCTAAACCAACAGGGAAAGGTGTGCACATCCAAATTAAATTAAATAGAAAAAAGCTTTTCCTTCAGGTATACCCCGTTATGCACCTTAAAATATGCACAGAAATATATTCCCACAGACAGAATGCTATCATAATCCTACTTAAATCTGAATTACTTATGGGATACTATCTTTTACATCAGGAAGAATTTGTTTCTTATTAAAAAAAAAAATCTAACTTACTCTTCCGAGGGAAGTGTTGAATGCAAGCTTCTTCATAAGATTTACTCATGAAAGGAGTAGTTCTCAGGAGTTAAATCATCACTGCTTTGTGTCAGACCAGGAACCTGCCCAGGGTATTGTTGTACAAGGACATAAAACACTTACAGTTTCGATAAACATAACTTCATTTTGACCACTGGCCTTTCAGGTTAGAGAAGCAAAGTCCCAGGGTCAAACGTGAGAAACAATTGAAGAGAAAATGTAGTAAAAAGAATAGAAAATGTGTCTGGGTGGATCAGGTACTATTTAGTAATTCTTAAGCAGTTCCCTCTTTTTTTGAAATTGGTATTTCCTGAAGAGGGACTAAATTAGTACAGAACAACATTTCTAAACATTTGAGAAGAGAAACACTCAACTGGTGCTTCTTACCAAACAGGGAATTTGTGTCTGTGTGTCCACAGTTTCCAAGCACCTGTTCTATAGTTACAGCCCTTAACTTCTGTGCAAATTACTTACAATTACCTATGAAAATGGAGAAGCAGCTCCTCAATTTTATAGAACTAACAATTCTGGATCTTGGAATAATTCTAACGGCTTAAAAGCTTGTAACATAACTTCAGATAAACAAATCATACTCAATAATAAGTTAGCTGTTTAGGTTATTTATGTTATCTGATCAGGATGGTAATTTTTTTTGGTAAGTTCATTAGCTACGCAGCAGGGGACTGGGTTTCTTTCTTTAATTTGAAAATAAAGAACTGCGGTGTGATATATTGTAAGCAGAAAATGCACATCCTGATGATGTGAATAGGGTAGGGTTGGGGGTTTTTTGTATTCTCTAATGTAATGATTGCCCGCCTCTTTAGAAACTTACAGAATAAGTAACTCTCCTGACTTAAATCAGTCTTTCCTGTCCTTTAGGCATCAGTTTTAATTTATAAATCTTTGCTTCACTGCAGGTGAAGTCTGAAGACTTTGCTGGAGACACAAACTTATATATAGAAGATCATTACACTACAAATGCATCGATCCTCCCTTACCCTTACAAAAACCAGAACAAAGGTAGATTTAATTCAATTTTACAGCAGGATTCAGTGTTGGCTAGGATAGTACTTGCTTAGGATGGAAGTCGAATTAGTCTCATTGCCTTTATTAAGAGACTCTGTGACTAATATAGAGGCTGGGGGAAAGCAGGAATTCAGAAAGGTTGTTTCGTTAGCTGCTTTTTTTTGCTGTTTGGAAAACAGGCTGGAAGATATGCAGAAGCAGCCAGAGTTTGTTTTAGCTACTTAAACCAGTGCTGCTGAAATAACCAATCCAGCTCAGAGTGCTCTGTGTGTGTGCGTATTTGGGGTATCTTCTTTTCTTTTTGTTTGAAATATCACACGGTACATTTTGAACTCACATTCCTCCAGGCGTGAACTGTGAATCCGTACCCTACACCTCGGGAAGCGGAGTCTCACTAGGGATGCCCTGTGCAGCTTAACGTCATCCCGCTCCGCTGCTCATCTCTGTCTTCCCAGCCTCTCTGCTAGCCAGAATTCGCTGTTTGAGACCCTCGCCATAATGTTCTCATTTCACCCAGTCCCTAACAATATTTCAGCAGCATGTGAGGCAAGGTCGGGTACTAATCTTATACTGTTACCTACTGAGGATTATCCCTCCTTTGTCACTTCTTGATGGCAAAAGGCACAGCTGAGTTTTAGGAATGCTGAGGCAGAGAAATGGATTAAGCGATACCCTGTTCTGGGGGTGGAAGGCAAAGACTCAGAAACAACATGTACCAACGCAGCAGTGGAAACACACCCTGCTCCTGCCCGTCCTATAGACAGAAGACTGCATTTGGACAGAAACAACATGTACCAACGCAGCAGTGGAAGCACCCTGCTCCTGCCTGTCCTATAGACAGAAGACTGCATTTGGGTTATTGCCCTGATTCAGGCTGTGGTGACCTGCCAGACAGGTACCTCCATCATTTTCACATCTTATTGTCCCTTTTATTGTTTCCTGACCCTCCTTTTTGCTGCCCTTGTACCTCCCTTTCTTCACCCAGGCCTCTCCCAAATAAGTAGCTCAAATCCCTCAATTACTTTTCTCTACTGGTCCCAATTTTGATACATCTGTACCTTAATAGGATATTTCTAATGCTGTTGTTCTGGTCAACTCAGCCTAGCCAGGTATGGCTGAGGTGGTTCCCCAGGCTTTGCCAGCTCCACTCCCTGGGGGTCCCCAGTGCTCCCCTCCACTGTCAGTGGGGTTTGGCTGTCTCTCACGTAACTCTTCCTTACCCACCGGTGAAATGTCATCATCCCTCAGGGCACTGCCTGTGATTTTGTCCGCTTCTTACATGGCTTTCTGTCATGTCTGGCAATTTCTCATCATGTCCAGCAGTTTTCCATATGCTGTTCAATTACCTTAACCTTAGGCCACAACCTACACATTGACTAGTCATTACCTGATGCCGCAACAGTCTCTACACGTTTTCAAAACATTTCCTTTTTTGAGGCCTTTTTCTCCTTTGATCTTGCCTGAACTCTGAGCTAGCTGCTCTTAAACCCAAGGATTGTTTCCTGCAGGTATACAATGCTTTCACCGATGGTGAGAGCTGAGATGTGTAGCTGAGTGCTCTCAGGCCTGTGGTCATAGTGGTCCCCTACGTGTGTTGCAGGAAGAAGGGATGATGTGGTGTCAGGCTACTGTCTTCAGTGCTCTCTAACTGTCCTGGTTTCAGCCAGGATAGAGCTGGTTTTCTTCACAGAAGCCAGTGTGAGGCTGTGTTGTGGATTCGGGATGAGAAAATGTTGGTAACATGCTGACGTTTTGAACGCCAGTACAGCCCGGTTTCCCGTGCGGGCCTGCCAGCGAGCAGGCTGGGGGTGCACGGGGAGCTGGGAGGGGACACAGCCGGGACAGTGACCCAGGCTGGCCAAAGGGATATTCCCTACCATATAACGTCATGCTCAGTATATAAAGCTGGGACGAAGAAGAAGGAGGGGGTGGAGGGATATTCAGGGTTATGGCGTCTGTCTTCCCAAGCCACCGTTACGCGTGA
>NW_010561186.1:0-1012 GCF_000687285.1 Phaethon lepturus | reverse complement strand
TGTCTACCACAGGCCGCCCGATCAAGGGGAGTCCGTTGATGAAGCCACCTTACTCCAGCTACAGGAGGCATCGTGCTCATAGGCTGGGGGACTTCAACCCCCCCGAGATCTGCTGGAAAAGTAGCACGGCGAGCCATAGGCAGTCCAGGAGACTCCTGGAGTGCATGGAGGATAAATTCCTGGCCCAGGTAATAGACAGCCCTACCGGAGGGGATGCGATCCTGGCCCTGTTGTTCACCAACGCATGTGAGCTAGCTGGTGGCGTCAAGACTGGAGGCAGCCTGGGCTGCAGTGATCATGCACTGGTGAAGTTCACAGTCCTGAGGGATATGAGGCAGGCAAAGAGTAAAGTCAGGAGCTTGAATTTTAGGAAAGCAACCTTCCAGCTCTTCAGGGTGTTAGTCAATAGGAACCCTTGGAACTACACACAGGGACAAGGGAGCAGGACAGAAAGCAACCTTCCAGCTCTTCAGGGTGTTAGTCAGTAGGAACCCTTGGAAACTACGCACAGGGACAAGGGAGCAGGACAGAGCTGGCAGATCTTTAAGGTCGCTTTCCATAGAGCGCAAGAGCTGTCGAACCCCGGGCGTAAGAAATCAGGAAAGGAAGGCAAGAGGCTGAGTCGAGACTTGCTGGGCAAACTAGAAGGCGATAAGGAAGGGCACAGGCAGTTGGAGCAGGGACAGGGATCCTGGGACGAGCACAGGGACGCTGCCCGCTTGTGTAGAGATGAGGTCAGGAAGGCCAGGGTGCGGCAGGAGCTGAAGTTGGAAAGGTCGAAAGGTCCTTTGACAGAAAAGGAAGGTCAAAGAAAGCGTACCCCCCATGATGAGCAAGACTGGCAAACTGGTAACAACGGATGAGGAGAAGGCTTGGGAGTGCCTCGGAGCTCACATTGCAATCCCCCTGCAGAGCACTACCTGTTCTGGCCATGGCTAGAGCTTGCGTCTTCCCCATCACAGTCGTCAAGAAGAGAAGGGCAAAGTGCTGCCCTGAGTCCTCTATTGGACCC